>NC_092634.1:4752500-4847500 GCF_039555335.1 Amphiura filiformis | reverse complement strand
AATACCTGGACTAAAAAATAATTTAGATCAATTTCACAGTACGGGCTTAGAATTTGAGCATTTTTGTGTTTATTATGCAAATAACTAATTTCTATGGCGCGGGAACTAACCTTTGTTGTCCTTCTCCAATTTATCGTGGTACAAGGTCGCGCATTATCATGCATCACTGAATATCAAAAGAGCTCTCCTAGAGCTATTTAATGTTTATGCAACTGCTCGTGAACATAATGGTAATTACGCGTAACCTAACTGGCTACGGAGGAGACAACTCTTCATTTACTGCCGTGATCTGTCTGCTGCATTTGAAATCAATTTCGTTTCAAACGGGGGGGGCGTACCAGCCCGCATTTTACCAACACAATTTCTCCTTTTTTCAGGAGAAATACGAATAAAAAAATTGCAACGAGTGTCAACTTGTAATGTAATAATTATTCTCTTCGAATATATATGCCCTTTAATGAAACATTAATTTTTAATTTTCTCACATCTGTCTCGTCGAGTAGTACAGGGTGTCCTTGAACAGTATCGTCGGGAACTGATTTTTTGGCACTTTAACGTATAAACCAAACGTATAAAAATGATGTTGAGGAACATATTATCTATCACATTCAATTTTTGAATTGTGACAATTTACCGCTCCGTTTTTTAAATGAAAGAATTTACAAAACTCCCTCATTTTCAGACAACAGACGTATCATGCGCTGGTGAGGCGCAGTGATTAGGCCATCTTCGTCTCAAAGTCCTTCCCAAGTTAAAAACCTAATACGGAATGTGGTTTGAATTTTTTTTCACTTTAATTTTGTGTATCTGTGGCCAGAATAGACCACCTTTTCATCTCTCAGCATTGTCAGGGAGGTTGCACTGTGGTCAAGTTGAAGAATTTTTATTGAAATTGAAGCTTTGGGCTATGTTGACGTGTGACGATGTCAGACGTGAGATTTTTGTGTGGTGGATCGGAGAAAAATAAAACAGCGGAAACAAACTGAAATTAACTCAATTCAGCGGAAATAACGCAAAAAAAACCGGGCGATTTTACCAATGCACTCGGGGGCTTTGAGACGAATTATTAAATCAAAATGGCCTTAGCACTCTGATCATCGATTGATATTTGAATCCGTGGAAAGGCTTGAAAATGAGGGAGATTCGTAAAATTCTTATATTTCAAGAACGATATGATTAATTGTCTAAATTCAAAGAGTATGTGATAGCTGATTTATTCCTTAACCACACCAGATATATAGTTATATTTACATTTGGCGTTAAAATACCCAAACGATTTAGTTTCCGACGATACAGTTCTTTCAGGGACACCCTGTAAATGCCAAAATACATAAAACACCTTGAAGAAAATATCAATTACGATATTTTGGTATAAGATGTAAATATTTTGAAATATAAGCAATAGGCAGTATTGCTAGTAAATGTAATATCGCAAATCTACGTTTTTACTTTGAAGAGCAATATTAGGTCTTGATTAGGTCCGATAGATTCTAATATATTTGTTACTTCCAATATGTCCGGGTAATTCCAATATAAGCAAATAGAACTAAGCCTATGATATGCATGAGTTCATTTATTCCTGTTACTGAACAGCTGATTGGTTTCCTACGATTAAAGGTCTGAAAACTTCACAGGATTTTTTCATGTTGCATCTTATACCAGACTATAGAGAGTTCCCGTGTTTTGGGTTACCCGCCATCTTGGAGGGAAACCTAAACTCCGTTTACAATTTTCAGAATACCAACACTCGCGCAATAATTAGCAAATGTTATTTTGTAGAATGTAGCACCAATGGGGTCATTGACCAAATCAAAGAATGAGGAATACGGCGGTGCGAATCACGTTATAAACACTATTGTAGTCCGTTCCGCTTGAAAACACGGGAACTATCTATATCTATCATGAGATGTTATCTCAAAAGTAGAAGAAAAAAAGTAAACAACTAAAACAACGAATATTTACATTTCCCCTTTTTATCAGTTTGAATTCTCTGACCCAAAGTGCTTTTATAGTAACGAAGAGATTTGTTGCAAAACCCTTTACATCCACGTTGAGCAATTTTGAAAACACATCAAAAAATCATCAAAAAATCACTGATATAAGGGGGTTTTCAACAAAAGCAGTTTTTGGCGGGATCAGGGCTCGTGTTTTTAAAACTCCCGCCACATCACAATAAGACTATTGAACAGTGTAGTGGATGTATGGGGTTCACTCAAGCATAAAGATATACCGGTCCCTTGCCTTTGTTGATAAACATTGAGGTCAACTCATCTATACCAAACGTAGACTTCTCCGTAGTCCACTTGCCCATTGTGCATATTCTGGCTATTGCATTTAAGCTTATAACTCTGATTTAATTAATTTGTGCACAATTGATAGATTTTCACATCTGATCTTTAGTTCAGGCACCGTACTCCCTCTGTTTGTTAGCTTCCCAAGTGGACTACTGACTTTGACTTGCGGTTAACATTTTTAACACGGGACTCTATGGAGAGTTAGGCCAATTTCTGGCCTAACTAAAATTGGTCATGATGTAATGCATCTTTAAATGTGATTTGTCGCCCAGATCTCGTTATTGTTTAAATCCTCCGGGCACGTGCCATTACCATTAACTATACATGGTACACAACTATCTATGGAATGCAGCGCTTTTGTGCTGGCGCGAAAGTTGGTGGATGAATGTACACATCTAGCGCGTATTGTACCACCATCCTTAGTGCTTGTGGTTAGATTTGATTGATAAACAAGTATGATTGACAGTGTGTTTTAGAGAACGAAGTCCCGAGGCAAAGTTCTGCTTAAAAGTCAAAGTACGTAGTCGAATTTTTTTAATCGGGCCTCCGCGAATTAACTTGTAGATTCCAAAATCAGAATTGTTCAGTATTAAAGTGAGCCATTATTCAAGATATGTTGCATTCAATAACATAAGTATACTTACTTTTACTGTCACTAATTATATAAACTCTTTATGACCATTTTACTATTAATTATAATACACATCAGTATAATTTTGAGCTCCAACAGGATGCGTTCATCATGATTAATAATAACATATTTTTATTTAAATCAAAATTCGACTATGGCATAGTCTATACCAAACGTGGTTAAATGCCTTGCCCAAGTATGTCGCCGTATGACTCGCAACCTAAATGAGAACACAAGCCACCAAGTTCACGGGCCATGTTCCACCAGCTCTAAACCTAAATATAAAATAATTTAACAACATATAGTTTTCAGCAGAGAACTTCAGCGATCTGCCAATTTCATGAATTTGGCGCAGTTTATGGCGTATACGCAAGTGTGCTTCTGATTGGCTAATTGAATCACGTCATCATCACATCGTCACCTCATTCGCTGGTCAAGCTGTGTAGCAACGCGTGACCTAGTTCTTTTTACGCGACAGAGCAGACGAACACCGCTGAAGTAATTTGCTGAATGATACAGTAGAAAAACATTTATAATCAGCATTGAATAAAGCCTTTTATTTTGGCCTTTGCAGATAATCATGACTACATTCGTCTATGAAAATACAATAATTTGACTTAATATAGGTAAGAACAGTTTTTGACGTGTTGTGGAAATGTTTACCAAAACTCGTTTAATCATATTGTTCGCGTCCGAGTCACATCGCAACTTCCCAACAAACCATGTAATTCCCATTACATGTAGTTAATTACACATTCATGTAAAATGTCTCGTTTTGTCTTTAAAACACGGCTTTTGTACATTTTGCGATGATTAGTTCAGCTGAGCATAATACAATTTACAAACATTACAAACCGGAGGAATTGCTGAAACAGCCGACTGAAATTAGATTCGATCGGTTTATAAAAAGATTTATACGTGAGTTACAAAAGACTATTGTATATATAATGTGACCGTCAACATTGCTAGAATTGCTAGAATGTGACTGTTTAGAAACATAGGTAACATTTCTAAACATAACCCCACATTGGTGTGTTCATATCACTTGTCAGCAAAGTAATGAATTATCTGCTTTGATTCACTTACAAATTATCAGCCCGAATGTTATGGTGATATTTTCTTCTCAGAACTACTTTTCCGTGTGAAACTACCGTAAACGTTCACCTAATGGGGCTATGAAAATTATGAAAATGTTGATGTTGCATGGGATGTTTGGAAATCTCTATTTTGATCAAGTTTGTAATACTCATGCACCAATTCAAGACAAAAAAATTAATAAGCCTGATTGGATAACTGATGATTTTATAAAATTAAGTAAGGATAGAGATTATTATTTTAAGAAAGCTCACAAAACAAATGACCCTAGTGACTGGGAAATTGCAAAAGCACTTCGTAACAAATGTAATATTCGTAACAGATATCTTAAAAAGAAACACTGTACTGATGATAATATAAACGAACCCAAAAAGTTATGGCAAGTAATTAAGAAATTTGTTCCAAGTAAAGTCAAAGTAAATGTCACGAAAATACATAAGAATGGGACAAGTTTAAATGATACAGATACTGCTAATGAATTTAACACTTATTTCACATCAGTTGGCACTACTCTTGCAAGTAATTTTGATGAAATTAATGAAGACATAGGTGAATCATGCTCGTCTTCTGAGGTTAATTTCAATTTCAGTACAATTACCTCCGACTTTGTTCATGAACAAATTTGTAAGTTTTCAAATGATAAAGCAACAGGTCTTGATGGTTTTCATATCAAACTTCTCAAGTTAGCCTCTCCTATTATTTGTGAATCTATTGCTTACATTTGTAACCTCTCACTTTATTCATCAACATTTCCATCTGATTGGAAGAGAGCCAAGGTAACACCAATAAACAAAGATGGCGATAAAGGTGATGTTGGCAACTATCGCCCTATATCAGTTCTACCTATTATTTCAAAAATTATTGAACGTGCAATTCATAATCAACTTTATGACTATCTCAGTGTCAAAGGCATTCTTTCTCCAAGTCAATCTGGTTTTCGTCCTAATTATTCTTGTGCCACTACTTTATTTGATGTTCAAGATTATATTTTGAAAAATATGAATAATCGTCGTGCCATAGGTGCTATTTTTCTTGACTTGAAGAAAGTCTTTGACACTGTATATCATAATCTACTTTTAAATAGACTTTGTATGTATGGTGTTAACGGGTATGAACTTGAATGGTTCAAATCTTATTTGAGTAATAGAAATCAGTGTGTAAATATTAACTCGGTTCTTTCTGACTTTAAACCTGTAAACATAGGTATACCTCAAGGGTCTATCTTAGGACCACTTCTCTTCATAATTTTGGTAAATACTTTACCACAAAGTGTATCATGTAAATCTGTGATGTATGCTGATGATACTACGCTTCTTTGTTCGTCAGAAACTGCATCCCAATTTCAAATTGATCTTGAAAATAATTTGAATAATATTGCTGATTGGTTAAAAAAAAACCCACTTAACTTTGAATATCAAAAAGACTAAATTTATGATATTTGGTACATGGCATGGTACATAATATTGCAACCAGAGGCCAAATTTCTAATATGCTTTATCTACCAAAATGGAACTCAAACTCTGGTAAACGTACTTTTAATGTTAGAGCTGTTAAAATGTGGAATGATCTTCCATCTAACATTTGTAGTAACTATATATAATACAATGAGTCTCTCCATGCTTAAGAATGCTACATTGTGCACCTCAACCAAGATAATTTAATTCATCAGCATAAGTTCATAAT
Source organism: Amphiura filiformis (assembly GCF_039555335.1). Taxonomy (NCBI): domain Eukaryota; kingdom Metazoa; phylum Echinodermata; class Ophiuroidea; order Amphilepidida; family Amphiuridae; genus Amphiura; species Amphiura filiformis. The sequence continues at coordinate 4,841,797 of NC_092634.1, read as the reverse complement.
GTAATCATAATTGTTTCATGTTCAAGTATGTATATTTTAACGGGATTACCCTGCTTAAAGAAAGTATAAATAATAATAATATGGGCTTCCTTGACATAAGTGGAATTTTAGGCAGAACTATAAGTGCCCTCCCGTAAAATTCCCACCAGCAACTATAATATTTGGGGAGCACAAAAATACAATTTAAGCAGCATGTTAAGTCAAAATTTTAGTTAAAATCAAAAGCGTGCTGTTTGAATTAGGCAAAGACTCGGTAGCCTGCGGTCACCATTAACTTTTCAATCACTATGCCCTCTATCGACCTAGATCAGATATTATAGTCTTTGTTCCAGCCACCTTGTTCTCCTTCATGTCCTTCGTGACGAATGAGCACAATCCAGTTTGGAACCGAGACTAGCAATATTTAACACCTGGTACGCCAGTTACAGAAAATAAAAGAGGGCTTTCAGGAGACTGGGGAAAAAGTCGGAAGTCACACAACGTTTTACAGAAACTGTTTAAATGTCGGATTATATAAAGGGTATAAAAACGTTTTAATAACATTCATTAAACATTTTTGAATACGTGATGCAAAACATTCTAACGGAATGTTATTTAACTGTTAAAAATAGTTTGAAAAAATGTTTGTCCATAATATTTTACAATAACGTTTTAAAAACGTATTCATGATGATGATCTTGATAAACTCGACATTTAAATGTTATTAAAACGTTTTGAATAACGTTTTAAGAATATTTTTGTGTTCTCATGGTTTGCACAATAATAGTGTAAACAGTGTCCACGAACTGCATTCATTTGTCGCCCATCTTGTAAAATTTTCCAACGTCTGCGGGGGGTCACATTCCCCTCAGACACCCCAACGTCGCGCCGAGAGGCCTGCTTTGTGGTCATATTTAACAAAACTCTGTTCCCTCCCCCGCCTACCATGCCTACGATTTACTTCGGATTGACGACCTTGCAATCATAATACACAATTACTTTGAGTGATATTAGCAAAGTTAGCATGAATTATAGAACCAACTTTGCTGCAGGCGAGTCATAATGGCGTATTGTGCTTTCGATTTATAACAACTATGGTGTTTACTCATTTCATTATTGTAAAATCGAAATCTAATCACCCTTTCACATGCTACAAAGCAAAAGAAAACAAATATTAGTAGGAATTCGGCTTGACCTGCGTTCAACTTAAGTAAACGTTTCTTTTTAATCTTAGTCTTTAAATTTAACTTATTTATGTTTCTTTTGGCATTATTCCCTTACACACATTCATACTTTTAATTAAAGCCATATTGTAAAATTTGCTAAGGAGGACGCCCTCAATATTTTTTCAACATTCTGTTTTTACACGATTTTAATCAACATATATTAAGCTAAGATAAAGACTTTAGCTGCTGTAGTTTTGTCAAATTAAATCCAGGATTTTGAATAAAGCGCAAGAATCATCGTTTAATTATTAACGTTGGAAATATTAGTCGAACACGTACGCGATGTTAATAACACAGCTAGTGTGGAATGTGGGACGATCTAGGGGCTATTTTGGGATGAAAAGTCACTGCACGCCGGTAAATGGAAAGTTTCCGGAGTCACCTATCTGTCGCTGTTGTTAGCAAAACGCAGATCTAGCCCAGTCGGAGGGTGGGGGCTACCAAAGGATTACCAAATGTGTAAAGTTTTGGTGCACCATTTTCGTACTTACTGCTCTAAACAAAAGAGTCAATGGTGTACCGATGTCCAACCCAGAAGCCAAATTTGACAATTCTTTGTATCCATAACACAAACATGCAATGTAGCCACGGAAGTAGCCAGCTTTCTTGGTTGTGGTGGTGCGTGCTGGTGGATTGTATGGGGCAAAATAAAATTTTCCATTTTACCCGATATTATCGGTGGTATATATACTTTAATATAGCGGTTTTTTAGAGACTGCACATAAGTGTTTGAGCTTCTAAAAAAGGACACAATTTTGCTCCATGATCGGTGTAGATTTTGGTGGGAAATAGGTTCCTTGTCCCTTTTCTTGTTCTTTATTTTCTCGATTTTCTCTATCATTTTTGTCAGAAGGGCACTTTTCTCCTTCATTTTTTGACTTTTTGGGAAAATAATGTATATCTGCAATACGAAAGGTCAAAATAAAACATTTTCAAATGATAGACGGCTTTTCCTCCCAGCTACATACACTTTAAGTACACATCATTTGATTTATTAAGTTTACTATGAGGACTCTTTCAAAAATGTCAATTTTTAATTATTTGACATACGTGAAATTTGTATTATATCGCAAACTTCAAAACATCTAAATTATTTAATATCATCAGGACATTCCTCATATTCAGAATGCAATTTGATGTGTCTGATATGTTCTCATGTCCCACAAAAAATACTGTGCAAACGTTGCTATCCGATCACTTAATTCTGCAAGGTTTTTTTTTTCACTAAAGAAGGAACCAAGCTCTAAAAGCTTCATCTATAGGGTAACCAAAAAAATTAACAATAGCGAAATTATATCTAATTCTTTTTATAGCGCCGTAAGATGTGCTCTGAACTGAACTGAATTTCAGACAATGTAAGGTCAAACTTACGCTTTTTGTACGGAATAAAATAATATTCTAAAAGCTTTTATCCGTAGTGTAGCAATAGTAAAATTGATATTAATTTTTTTTGCTACTTTTTACTTTGAACTGGAGTTAATTTCCATACGTTTCTTGTAGTATTTGCTTTTCATACGTTTCTTTTATGATCTGGAGTGTAACAATAGTAAAATTTATATTCGATTCTTAGTTACCAGTGTTCATTAGGAAACGAATTTGGAGAAACCTTCTGTTAATAAAATGCTATGCTGAGCCACCAGCCTGGGTGGCTCGCGCTCCAATAATTTCAGATGATTGAGCTCAGTAATACATCAAAGAATGTCTTCCAATTCATGAAAACAAATAGATAATCAGCTTATCGGATTAAAAGCTTAGAGGGAAGGTCTTGCTGTTCAGCGAGTGTTTGTAATTAGCAGAAGGTTTTCTCCAAATTCATTCTCTAATGTGTTAGATGTGCAGTGAAATGGAATAATTCCGATAAATATAACGAAAAATTTATTTAATTCTCTCCCCATTTACGAGCCTTGCCACTATTCATGATATATATAAGTTTGACCAGAGAAAATGAGAAAAGACTAAATCAATATACCGCGCTATATCATAGACCTTGGCTACAGATTACAGATTAGCTTGACCTATTGGTCAAATTTATTGATGTTTAAAAACCCAACAAACAGGTTATCATCAACAAGCACACATACAGAAACATATAATACAAGTGTTTTAAATAAAACAAGTTACAAAAATACTTATGTTATCATGAGCAAAAGATAACATATTAACAAACTATTGAGGTAAACAAGTACTTCCGGGTTTAAATATTTACATATAAAGCGGAAGAGCGGTTGACGTCATCGCGTCATATGACAAGAAAATTAGCATACATATCAAAACAAACGTTTTACAGAACACACTTCATGTGATATATACGTGAATGAATTACAGGTTTTTCATCAATATAGCACGAACATTAAAAGCTGATCTAACATACTCTGCAACTACTTTAATAATATCAAAGTCACTAGCAAACATAATGTTAACAAAATAATCCATGTCAGAGAAATCATCTGTGACAAGAGCATCATTAATTTGAGAGACGAGAGTAAAACGAATGTCATTATAGGCAGTGCATTTCATGATAAAATGAAACTCATCCTCAACTGCGTTCAGATCACAAATTTGACAAATACGATTTTCAGGTGGTATCCTTGGAGTAACATACCGTTGTTTCTCAATCATGAGTAGGTGAGCACTAACACGAAGTTTACACAATGGTGCTCTAAGATTACGGTTTATCATATGAACACAGTTCTCCTGGTTGAACTTAGTTTTAAATGTACAGTAAGTCCTAAGTTTGGTTTGAATATTTGAAATTTGAAAAAACCATTCATTATTATACACAGTAGACAGACAAGAACTTATATATTGCCTATATCCAAAGAATTGCTAAACCCAGTGACCGCTTTCCCCGAAAAAAAAAAAAAAAGCGCTTGGACGGCACTTAGGACATGTGCTCTCCCTTACCCCTTTGCTAAGGTACTGGCTGATGGTAATCATAACAAAGGCTCTACTAAGCATCTCACCTGCATATTTCAAGCACGGATCTTTAATTGTCACTGCACGGATTTTTAATCTCGCTGCACGAACGTGCCAGGAGTCACGTTAAAATAGCCCCTTGATCATACACACTTCAAAGGTGACATCACTGCCCTCTAAATTTTGCAACGGATAATGTAGTTGTGAACAAAATGGTTGAACCGTTTGTTGTACTGTCTTGATGCTACGTACTTTGAATAACCCTGTGTGCATACAGTGCCTATACATACAGTGACAATATTAATCCAATAAAACAGCCAGGTGTCAATTGTCTTTTGGAAAAGGGCTCGTAATTGGTAAAAGTAAATTCTTGGCTATTTATATTGCACTAATACATAATTGTCCCGAAAATACAAACGCATACTTTCAGGACAACTATGTGTTAGTGCACTAACACATAGTTATCCGGTGTGATTTGTATAAAGAGCAAAGAAATTGTCTTCTAATTACGAGCCCTTTGCCAAAGGACTAATTTTGACACGTATGGCCATTTAATGGTGATTATATCATATGAGCATTGCATGTACACAGGTTTATTCAAAGTACGTAGCATCAAGAGAGTGCAACAGACGGTTCAACCATTTGTTCACAACTATATTAACCGTTGCAAGATTTAGAGTGTGGTAGCAGTAAATTCCAATTTGTTGCTTTGCCTCAGTTGTCAAGTGGATTGTACACATTATTATCTATAGATTTCGCCCTAAGGCTTCATTAATAGCTATACAAGAAAAGGAGAAAACAAAAAGAATTTCAATGATAAAAGAAAAGTACAAATTAGTTCGATCTTTCGATCGCCCTTCGATGCTTTGTCGATCCTTATTATTAACAAAATTAATTAATTAAGTATTGATAATTGTGGTAACATTTGAATCTTTGCATGTAATGGTATTGACCAAAACAAATTTAACATTAATTCTAATTAATTACACTGGGTTTCAGAGAAGAACGGCAGTCCCTTCAACGGCTCAGATTGACACGCGCGTCCTGTTAATGAGCGACATACGCGGACCTTTATGTTCACTTCAAGGGCGCCGATCTGCGCCAACCAACGATTTGACGCACACTCGGCCAATCAGATTATCTGTTTGTTGCTATGATTGTCAGACGATTGATTCAGTCAATCAGAACCCCACTTCCGTGTATACGCTCTGCACACTCTCAAAATGTAAACAAGTGCCGTTCTTCTCTGTCAAAAACTTTAGTTAATAGTTCGTCATTAACAAGCGTCGAATCAGCATCGACGGTCGATCTATTCAAGGATCAAACAAATTTGGTTACTGTGCCTTAGGTCAGCACCAGCTTTGGTTTTTATTATACATACTTAGCTTTACCTGTTTTAATTAATTGATCGAGCTTTTGTTTTTGGTTCAGGTATTGGATGTGAATTAAAATACATCCAATTGGCCAATGACTTGTGTATGAATTTTGAAAAATTGTCCTAGCGTGCATTAAAGGCTCATCCAGTGATCCCAGCGCAAGTGTAATAATTCAAAATTGTTATAAATTGCTTAAGTGCAGGATAAATCATTCAAATTGCCAATGGTATTTTTGAAATGAAACATTTGGTAAAAACGAAGAAAACAGCAGTATTGACGAAGTTGAAGCCACATTCAAATACATGTAGATAATTTATATACTGTCAGTACATCAATTACAGATTCATGTAAATGCCTTGTTTTATCTTATAATACGCAGCTTTCGGCTGAACTACTAGCAGGGTATGTTAACACATCTATGACAATGACAAAGGTAGCAAAATCTGAATTTTGATGATTGTTACGATCGTCCGGATGAGCAAATCACTGAACATGCTGAATTGGCCTTTAATTTGGTCTATGATGATCGAATGGCACATGGGTGACAAATCATTAGTATTACTTGAATTTTAGAAGCTTAACAATGCCTTTACGTATTCGTGGATTGGTGGCAACATACAACAACGGATTCAGTGCAGAGTTAGCATAGAAAACGTAGCAAGTTGCAATTCGTGTGCGTACCGTCATGCTGACGCCAAATATTACCGCTAAAAATATAGTAGTAAAATAAGGCAACCAGCACAAAGTGGAGACCCCTATAATAAGAGCCAGTGTTATAGCAGCTCGGCGATGCTTGTAGATATTTCTTGTTCCTTGTCGTCGAGTACCGTCAGCCAATGGCTCACTACCAGTTTGGAAGGAACCTGCACTTTGATCCGATACACCCGTGCTTGGTTCGATCCCAACGGCGGTCCAATTACGTGGTAAGCCACGAGAACGTTTCTTAATGTCAATGTACAAAGTGAAGCTATAATATGCTACCAGTATTATCGGTACAATGTTGGATGAAAGTAAATCGTAGATTACATGTCCTTTTCTATATAACACAGCACTATCACAGTGTTCATTGTAGTCGACCCACGTTTCGATGAACAAGTCATATCCAATTAAAGCACAAACATATCGCGCAAAATTCAACACCCAGACAAGTCCACACAACAAGGCGCATTTTTTAAGCGATTGGAAGTTATCATACTCAATACCTTTTGTGATTAATAAGTATCTGTCGTAGCTAATAAGTACTATTGCCCAAACGGAAACATAACACTCCGTGAAATCCATTACCATCCAAAATTTACACACACCTTCACCGAACCGCCACAATCCCGTATCTCTATAAAGATTGTAAAACGGAATGGAAATACACCCAACGAGTAAGTCAGCTACGGCAAGATTTAAGATGAACAAGTTGGCAATTTTTGCTCTTAATAAACGATCACGAGCAAAAACGAGCAAAATTAAGGTGTTGCCTACAACAGTGAATGCTGATAAACACCAGAGAAATGTTTGAATGATCACTTCAACCCAGAGTAGATTGTCACTACGCCAAAGGTATACGTAGTCGCTGCTTTCGTAACTTTCGTTATCCATCCTTCACTGCAGAAGTTTCTGTGCTGCATGCAATCAGTCAGAATGACGGATATGTGAAATACATCGCTCTTTTATCTCATTGGTCATATATGAGTTGTCAAAAGACGTTTTAAAGGTGTATATTGTTTTATCAAGTCAGGAGTATTGAGCTCAGATTGACGCTTTCAGCTTTACTGCTTTTCTATTAAATGGCAGTCTGATTGGAGTTTTGTGTATAAATAGATATGTTCAAGGATACCTGCGATCATTATGAATACAGCAGTAATTCATTTCATTCTTTTTATCACGATTTATTCTCTTATATCGTGACTATATCAAAACTAACTTTAGTATTAAATGTCATTAAATTGCTACAATAAAGCATACAAGCCTATTATATTATTGCCAACCACATCAAAACAATATTTTTAGAATTATTGTGATGAACGTCTAGTATGCATGATTCCTTGATGAAACCGAATATATATTAGATATTAAGCAATTCAAATACCAAACCTCTTTAGGTCAACTGATTTATTTATCATAATACAGTGAAAACCGAAACAACTACATTTTGTCAGCTACAGAGCATGTGACTGTAAGACATCTGCAAACACAATGCGCCTTGGCAGCTAAAGTTCTGCTTTAATTATGCCCTCATCATACCCTTGTAGCACACGATTGTTTTTGAGGTGGTACGTAGACATGGTGGGGGACATAATACCGTAAACGTTCGCCTAATGGCGCTATGAAATTGATAGAAATGAGAGGGCGCCCTCCTTGTAAAATCCCAACAGCATTAAGGATAATGTGTATTTAAAGTGTGCAACCTCGACATAATGATTCCGAAACAAACTTTCGTGACATAATCAAACAGTTTGGTTTTGGTGGGGTTTTTTTTTTGGGGGGGGTTCAAGTATTCTTTCTCAAAGTATCACTGTCCTTAATTTGTAGATCGGATCATGCATATATCTCATTTTTGGCAATTGTAATTTTCTCATATTGTGTGAATATTTTCTGTGCTGTTCTGTTTATTTTCTTTTTTAAGGGAGCCTGGAAACCTTTTCTCATTCTCTCAATCCCCCTCCCCTATTCTCTGCTCTAATCATTATTGGCCACAACTATGAATATTGATGACATTGTTAAAATCGTGATTTAGTTTTGATGTGTATCATACAGGGTTTTATTTTTTAAGGGATCTTGAACCCACTTTTGCAAAATATTTTATGGGACATTAGAGCACATCAAACATATCGAATTGCATTCAGAATACGAGGAATGTCCTTCTCATATCAAATAATTTTGATTTGTTTTTTAATTCGCGATAAAATGCAAATTTTATGGTAAATCATTAAAAATGCACGTTCGTGCAGTAAGATTAAAAATCCGTGCAATGACAATTAAAAGTCCGTGCTTAAAATATGCAGTAGAGATGCTTAATAGATCGTTTGATCAGGTAGTGGCGTAGCAAAGTGCTCAAGGTGACCGTACACGACGAATGAGCCGTAAAGTCCTACCACGGTCAATTTTGTTTTATTTCGTGTTTAGAAAATATATATCATAAGCTTCAAAATGGTATATCATTTGACTTCAAACGATATCCAGAAGCGGGGTTATGGTTTGTTGAACTTTGCTCAACAAAACGGTACCTTTTTTCGTCTCTTTTTCCACATTGCTGGTAATAAATATCAAACAGTCATGATTGGCGGTCATTTCAAATCATCCCCAACGAGGTTCAGGAATGTCCTCTTATTGTTAATTCTTGGTTATACATACCTAGACAAAATACAATGCTAAGTAACCCACCACTTGAACAGGATTTAGCTAAAGCAAACAAAGACCAGAGCTATTAAGAATTCTATAGACATCTAAGGTAGAAGCTTATTATCCTCTTCAACAATAGAATTGCTGATTGTTTTAAATGAGATATATGTCACACCAACTTGAGGTACCGATGAATACGACCTTCATGCACATTTTACACTGTAACTCATAATACAATATATACTCATATACGGTTACATATAGTCCCTCGTCCTCTTACTGACTTTCCATTTGCCGACGTGCAATGACGTCTCCCTAAAATAACCCCTGGGCTGTGATCATGTTCTTGGATGTTGCGTGCTTTTGATTAAAGGATGAACGAGGGTCGGTCAGTATGTAATAAGAGTTGACTTGTGACGCCATAATTGTTTTCATGGCATTTCTCACTGATCACATAAACACTGTACCTTTGTATTTCAAACAACACATGTAAAATTATATCACACACATGATTACGCAACAGCATTAGCATAAAATCAATGGTCTAGAGTCATGCCTGAAAATAATTCGTTTTTGTTAAGGGAAATTAGAGGCTGAAATGAGGTATTGTTGTATAATTTATATTTTCTCGGGAATATGTACAGAGAATGCTGCCTTTTAAAACAGTCATAGAACACAAACTTTTGTTGGGCTGTAAAGGTTTTAGTTTATTTAAAATGCGTGGTCAAATATGATTTGTTTTGACAAAAACAAAGCATTTCTTTCTATAAACATTTTGATATTGCCAACAATAGTGAACGTGGAAATTTAAGTTTTTTTGCCAGTTCTGTTGACTAATCCCCAAACATTGAAACGGGAGTCGTTGTTATATGTAACTGTTATTCTACCATTGTTACATTTATACAAAAAGTAGTGGTACAGAGAGAGAGAGGCCATCGTTTGAATGAGAAATTTATTTTTAAAACTTTTTATTTGAGGTTGAGATCATCCATAAAACATAAAAATTCATATGAATATTTAAATTAAAATTTTCATACCATTTTGTAATATCTTAGGCCATATTTACATAGAATTTTGCCATTTTCGTGCATTTCCAGCATGTTGTATCGGTCATCCCACCTACGCATGCGCGGATTGTTGTTTGATTTGCACCAGTTGTCATCGTACTGAGTACCAGCTCTCACACGTGACCAGTCATTATATTTTAATCTGTTTCATTTTGGAGATAATTAATGTCATTTGTAATAACTGCTTTTTCATTTTCGCCATTTTTGCAGAAGAATGTTGCTTCCATTCAAGCCTTAAAGTTGTTGAAGTTTCCAGTCGTTCCATTTCCACCCAAGTTTAATGGCAAGTCTCATACTTTCTAAAAGCAAATTGAGGACCTAGTGTTTATTCCTGCCCAGAACTAGCGATATGGACTTAGTACTTTTGCTGTTCTCAGACATTTAAATACGTGCATTTGCTGTAATTTAAAAGGCCCGCCTTTTTTACATGATTTGGCAGTGTCCCTAGACCACTGATTTTATGCTAATGCTGTTACGTAATCATGTCGGTGATATATTTTTTACATGTGCTGTTTGAACGACAAAGGTACAGTGTTTATGTGATCATTGAAAAATGCCATGAAAACAATCCATATATAGCGTCATAGGTCAACTCTTATTACATACTGCCCGACCCTCGTATGTGTATAAGAGACTACAAAAAGAAACATAAATAAGTTAAATTTAAAGACAAAGATTAGAGACAAACGGTTATCTAAGTTGAACGCAGGTCAAGCCGAGCTCATACCAAATTTTGTTTTCATTTGCGTTGTAAAGCTGAATTTATACTACATATACCTGATCGACGAGCGATTGGCATTTGACCAATGAGATAACACGCTTGTCCCAATACAAAAAGGAGCGATACCTCATTGTCCAGAAACCAATCACTCGTTGCTCAGCGCGATTGAGTGTAAATTCAATTTAGTATGTGAAATGGTAATTAAATTTCGATTTTACTGTAATAGAATGAATAAACACGTGTCATAGTTGTTATAAATCGAAAACACAACATAGTATAGCGCAGACCAAAGCTATAGGTTTGGGATTTTCTTTTGCAATTTTGCTACATTAGTGGTTTCAATGTTGGGGGCATCCTTAAACCTAAAATGATACAAATTTAATTGATTCCATTTTGTTCTTTTCCCCCTGTGGATCCCACGAGGGGTCGAAGGTCACAGTGGGGCCAAATAAAATAGTCAATTGTCATATTTCCCTACGATGCTTACTTCAGGAGTTATAAGGTCGAATAGGTCAAATGTGAAAACTTTTATACACATAGGTCAACATTTAAAAACGGTCCGATTTCATCCAAAACAATCCAAAAAAAGGATTTCAAGAGTATACAAAAAGTCTCAAAATTTAAGAATTTACGAGCGGATTACGAGCGGATTTTTAAAGCTTTTTTGGTCAACAAAGGTCCAAATTTGGGGAAGAAAGTCCACTTTTCACAAAATTGTCCCCCCCCCCCGGAAAAAAGTCCATTTTTTCTAAATCAGCTCCCCCCTTCCCCGGGCCTGCTCAAACGTAATTTACCATCTTGATGCACTTTGCATTGTCCCATTGCAGAGTTAATGCAGCCAAAGTCAAATAAAATGTGTACATGCATAGCCTTTGACCTTATGCTATCGTCCGATTCCGAGGTTATAAATTTCTCCAAAAAAAATGTTTTCCTTTTTCGTTTGTCGAGGGAAGTAATTTGAGGCTAAACGCGATTGAATCGGTTGAATCGGTGCATATTGAAAATTCGGCCTCTGTGCATGAGAAATTTGACATTTGACCTAATTTACTATACGTAAGCACCCTAGTGCAATATGACACATGACTTTTTCATTCCTAAAATTGAGAGGAATAATTTCAGGTATATTACAACATGATAGAACAATTTTACATTTTGACCCCCATTATGACCTTCGACCCCTCGTGGGAATCATAGGGGGAATTGAACAAATTAAACCAATTCGAGTTTGATCATTTGATGTGTAAGGATGCCAAAAATCATTGGTTCCACTATGTATCAAGACAAAATGCTAACCGAAATACAGATCTCCACAGATCGCCCTTTACTAATACGCCATTATGACCAAAACACGCCCGCAGTAAAGTTGTTTCTATAATTCATGATAACTTAAACTGTGCTGATATTTTAACTTATGTTGATTGTATATAAATGTATTAATGATATTGCTCCGTCGTATTTATCTTAACTCCTTTCACATTATGTTCACACCCGTACGCTTCGATCTGGAACTTCTTCATGAATTCAAGAAAGAAAATCCAACCGCACATGGGGTGACAGATCATTTGCAATCGCAAATTAATTAGAACTGCTAAAAATGTAACTGTGTTTAAAAAGTTGTTAAAAAATTCTTAAGTTCCAGTTTTCTTTGTCTATTGTTCAGTTTTTGTTTTTGTTTTAGTGCCTTGAGCGCTCTTAATTTGACGCCTTGTCGCTATTATTATTATTATTATTATTATTATTATTATTATTATTATTATTATTATTATTATTATTATTATTATTATTATTATTATTATTATATCACTATAAAGTAATTGTGTATTGTCAAAATAAGTACTAAATGCATTTGAGTGAGGATCGTGTCCAGAGGGGCCTGTATAAATTGCAAATTTTATAATCCCAAGGTAATGTATAGGTGATTTTTATTGCGAAAGGAGATGAAATATAATGCTTATGAAAGCACTTTTAACAAAACAACCCATTAACGTAGCTGAGTTGGTAAAATCACGGTCGATTGTACATCACAATAAACCAAGTAAGGGAATAATAATAATAATAATAATAATAATAATAATAATAATAATAATTTAATCTTATATAGCGCATTACAAACAAATCTCAATGCGCTTTACAAAGCATACATAACAGCATAAACACATGGCAACAATATTTAAATATACAGCATTAAGATACGAACTAACATTTTAAAATTAATAAAGAAATAAGATGGCTTTTATGTGTCTCATATCTTGGTCGGAATTACTGGAGGGAAATACTCAAATATTACACAAGAAGGAAACAATAAAGACTTTTAAGTAATAAATTCAATTCATGAAGTATTTCTAAACCTGACAAAGTCTCCTCTGACAACACAATATCGGGGAAAACGTCACGTCGGTAACAAAAATTAATAGTTTCATAAGGAAAAGCAGTTTGAAGAAAATAGCGTCATAACATTGGGTCAATATTTCGGAAGTGAATCATTTGTATTTGAAAATACAAAGAAATCCATTCCCAGTTTTTGCAGTTACTGATAATACATCACTTTAATGACAAATGAACATAAAACGCACCAATGTTGGGTTATAGATATTTTAGTACTATTATGTAACCTCAAAAAGTCACATTGCTAACAATTCAAGCCATATGTTGTGGACGGTCACCTTATATAATCGTCTTGTAACTCATGTATAGATATTTTTATAAAACGATCTAATCTAATTTCACACAAGGCCGTTTAAGCAGGTTTGTAGTGTTTATAAATTGTATTATAATAGCTCAGCTAAACCAATTACCACAAACTGTAAAAAACATATTGCTGAAAAAATGTGACGACTGATAAAACAATAATATAATGATTTTAAAAAATGGTAATAAAAGACCCTTAGGCTAAAATAAAAATAATGCTATGTCTCAAAGCCCATGGCAGTTTCAAAAACGAATGCGGAATAGGGTGGTTTTTTTAAAGATTTTTTTTTTTTTTTTAATAAAGATGTCATTTTCGAGTGTTCAAAAGTACACTGCATAACATTGTGTTTGATTTACACAATTGAAGTACAAATATTAATTATTTATTCCTAAACAAATGCGAGTATTGAATCCAGTAACTTCTCTTCAAAATTTGTCACAGAATTTCTTAATTTGACGGCAAAAAAATAAAATTAATAAAATAAGAAAGGAAATAAAAAATGAATTTCTTGTTTCAACTGACATATGGACGCGCTAAGAAAAACGAACGCGCGCGTGGGATATAACAATTATTATATACTATAAACGATAAGTCAATCCCTTAAATCGCTCAATGTCATTACTAATCATTCAAAAGACATTCTTTAAAAAAATCCATCCTTTATCAAGTTTATGTCAATGACATCAAGCTATCAATGGTATGTTCAAAACACTCACAAACAGTTACTTTTTATGAAACTAAATAATTTATTAAGATGTTAATTGATAATTACTTTTTGATTGTGGCGATCAACGATGTTATTCCCGTGACTTTTATTGCCATGGTGCTCGTGCAAAATAGCTACAAGGTGTCCCAGAATGATTTATACCGGGATAGTATGAAGGGCATTACTATTGGTGGTATTGTTTTAAATTCTAAATTTTACATACATTGAGCTTACTTGGGAATTTTAGATTTTAGATATCGGACGATATCATAATCGAAAGGTTACGGGTTCGAGCCCCACCACGGCAAGTGTGTTGCGTCCTTGAGCAAGATAGCTTAATTCCCAATTGCTTCACTCCACCCAGGTGTTAAATGGGGAGCTGCTGGGGCTAATTTCAATCTAAGTCGATGAGAGTACCTGCGCATCAGTTGCGGACTTGGGGAAGCAGAAATGATTCTGATGTATCCTAATGGATCACAAAAAAGTATGTTTTTCAACCTAAATATCTGAATTCATATTGAAATGTTTCCCTTAATCCCATATCAAGAATTATTCAGCGCTGTAAGCTCTACATCTGTGCCCAATTTGGTGTATTTCCTGGACGATGGTAATAAAGGATCCATGTGTTATGATGCCCTTGAGCTGTAAATTACACACATGCAGTTTTCGTCCATTTTCAGTAATAACAATATGTCAAGCCAAAACGAATCAAGTTATTTCCATGAAAGTGACAGAAATGATAAGTAGGAGACATGTGTGTCATTGTATTGCACTTATTGAAATTAGATACACTGTTGACTATATATTTTTGATATTTTGTTCAACCACGGTATAAATCATTCTGGGACACCCGGTACTTCTCATGTTAGGTAAAATGTAACAAAATAACACAACATGCATTGGGTCAATATTGTGGAAGTGAATCATTGTATTTGAAAATACAAGGAAATCCATTCCTTTATACATTTAAAACACAACGGGTTCAAAACCCTTCCCAGTTGTTGTAGCTGACAAATGAACATGAAACGCACCAATGTTGGGTTATAGAAATTTTACCTATCTAACTATTATATAACCTCAAAAAGTCACATTGCTAACAATTCCAGCCATATGTTGTGGACGGTCACCTTATATAATCGTCTTGTAACTCATGTATAAATCTTTTTATAAAATGATCTAATCTAATTTCACACAAGGCCGTTTAAGCAAATTCTTCAGGTTTACAGTGTTTGTAAATTGTATTATAATAACTATGCTCAGCTAAACCAATTACCACAAACTGTACAAAACATAAATGCTGAAAAATGCGAAGACTGATAAAATAATAATAATATAATGATTTTTAAAAAATGGTAATAAAAGACCCTTAGGCAAAAGTTAAAGAATGTCTATATTAAAGTCTTGAAACGACTTTTAAATTGATATTACTTGAGGTATTTATGTATTGCTATTATGTATTATGGTTTCACTCTGTGTGCATGGGTGTTGGAATGGAAGGTGGGTGGTGGATGTGTGTCACAAGTTCTAGCTGGTAATGCGTATGTATACAACAATTGTCTGTTCAATTAGCTTAGATTCTTGTATTTTTAAGATATTTGAAAAAATAATAAATTATGGTCAAAGTCATCAAAGAAAAGTGATAGCACAGCCTTAGACCCAACGTGATTTATACTTTTCCAATTCCAAAGTTCAATTTGAAACCGCATTTCTTTTCAATTTTGGTCTTTTCCCGCGATATTTTTATAACAAGCCGTAGAATGTCGGGTACCATAAACTTTTTTGAATCAATCCATTTTGCGCAATGGGGACGATAGTCATAATAATTAGATGCGCTGAGATAGTATTTATCGACCATCCGCATCAGAAAGTATTGTCCAGCAAAATAGCTATAGGCCTATTTTCGTGTTGAAACAGTTTTCAAGGTTTTCAGAATAGGCCCAGCTTATATAAATACATTCCTAACGTATTTATTTATTTATTTATTTATTTATTTATTTATTTATTTATTTATTTATTTATTTATTTATTTATTTATTTATTTATTTATTTATTTATTGTTTGTGTGGATGGTGTGAGCCTAGGCCTATTATAAAACTACAAATTTATTTTCAATTTTCAATTTCGTTTTGTTTGTTGAATACAAACTATGAGAAGAAGATTTGGAAACAAAAGAACTTTTTTTAAAGAAAATATTATTTAAAACAATGACTTAGGTTACAGAAAACCATTCTTGTAAAGTCTCTGTATCTGAAAATGTCAAGCGAACGCTGATATCCTTGGGAAAGAATGGTGGTATTAAACAAAACTCAATTACATTGTATCGATGAAAGCAGTTGAAATAAGAACGAAATCCATAATTTTAATGCCATTGTTTAGAAAAAATAAAAAATAATGCTCGCAATAATGTTATGCATAAAACGTAATCGCGCACACATCAGGTTCACCTAATTTCGTTCAACAAAAACCGGTGGACCATCATATCACCTATAGACCCTATCCAATAACCGGAACGGTATAACAGATTCGTGGACAGATTATTTTGCTAAATTCGATAGGGTCTATGCCCTAAGTTGAGAATGGACCGTCCCACTCGATTTGTGAAAAGGTCGCGAACCCTTTTGGTGGACCCAAGTAACTGCCTAAAATGAGGTAAAATTGAAAAGAAATGGGGTTTTAAATTGAACTTTTCAAAGATCTTAAAAATACAAGAATCTAAGCTAATTGAACAGACAGTAGTAGTCATTGCGTGGATATACAATAAACGATCAGTCAATACCCTTAAATCACCCAATATTATTACCAATCATTCGAGACTTTCTTTAATAAACGTCCATCCTTTATGTCAATGACATCAAGCTATCAATGGTATGTTCAAATCACTCACAAACAGTTACTTTTTATGAAACTAAATTTATTAAGATGTTAATTGATATTGATAATTACTTATTGATTGTGACGATCAACGATGGCATTGGCTTAGGAATTAAGAGTTTCAACTTTGAGGACTGACTGAAAATTTAAACAAAATTTGGTGGGGTACCCTGAGTCAGAAATGTTGCAAAATATAGGTCACAAATACCTATTTTCCCTCTATTGTATCGCATTTTTTTAACTTCACCTACGATTATTGGAGGACTGAAATTATTGAGGGGGCTGGGCCCCGCCAACCCCCCCCCCCCCGGTTCCTAAGCCTATGGATACTATTCCCTTGACTTTATGTTTCTGCAAAACAGCTACTTTTCATGTTAGGTAATCATCATCTTGTTTTGCATGATTAGCAAAAACACAACACGCAGAAACTTGTATATTGATTAATCGCAAGTGTAAAGTAACGTTCATATATTATTCAATTCAATTTGAAGCTATTCATTTTATAGTTTTTACTAATTTAATTGTAATCCCTTCCACTAATTTTCCTCTAGTTATTGTTGAGTACATCTTTGAATAATGGGTGACATTGTTAGTTTTTATGGGTACCATGCAAGGATTTATTTGTACAAGTAAACTAAAGTCAGCACAAAAAGTAACGCAGCTGTTATAAATACGCCCATAGCTTCAGAACTGATCAATGTTTCCACAATATTTCTACATAGAAAGAAGATGATTTATTTACGCGCATTTTGATACCCATTTGTCAAATGTCGTTCAATATTAACAGCACAATAGTACAATAGTGCTTTTACAGAAAAATTTAAAAGTTGCAGTTTGCAGCGATCAATGGTTATTACGCAAGCATTGTGGCACGTAAAACCCTCCATTTATCTTCGCGGTGACTTCCAATCAATACAAATAGCTGCAACTTTTTTTAAATTTGGGTATTTTTCTTTTAAAACACTGCTGTGTTGTTAATATTGAACGAAATTGGATAAATGGTAAATAAATCATCGTTCTTTTTATGTTGAAATATTGTGAACATGATTATTAGTTCTGTCGCTATAGGCGTATTTATAACAGCTGCGTTACTTTTTGTGCAATCTTTATATACCTAACATTGGTTCAAAAAATGGTGACAGGTATTATCCTAACAGGCTCAATACTGGGCAGACTGACCCTTAATAAAAATCATTACACAGGGTTATTTTTTCACAATTAAATTTGCTTATAATGAAAACAACTCAGTCTACACAGGGTAACTTAATTACCAGTTCATATGACAAAGAGGTTATTGTATTGGAAGTAACACATATTATTAGAATATATCGGACCTAATCACGACCTAACAATAAAGCTCTTACTAGTAATATTGTCCTTCAAATAAAAATGCAATGTAACATACTAGCCGCTGCCTCATTACTTGGAAGACTATTACAAAATATTTGTATCACGGGCAAAAATACCTTTGATTAATTACATAAATACATTGTAAGCACTCTGAATTTTAAGGTATTTTCAGTATTTTGGCATTGACTTCTCGACTTCAGAAGATGCCAGGAAGATTTTTTTAAATCTTTCTACATTTTACTTCTTACCATCAGGCAATAAAGAACACTTATCTCAAGCACAGGCCAATACTTGCAAAACCAACGTATGACGTATATTCAAATAATATGATCTATTTTGATAACTCGCAACACTGCCGATTTTGGAATTGATAATGGAAACACCGGTCAGAAAGGGCGAGTCACGTGACGATGTTCTGCCTTTTATTTTTATGGTACTCTTTTGTCAAAAAATGCAATTTCATATAAATGCCGAGGTGTAGATGCTCTTTAGAACAAATGAAAATGGTCCATTGTGTCCACTGTATAAACAGGGATATCCCTGGTATAAATGTACATTTATTGATGACGCATTTGCAGGTACGTACATCCCAATTCGCAACCACTAACGTTTCCAAGTTGATGGACTTATGGTCTATTGTTCATCACAATAGACTATATATAAGACTTTTATAGTTAGACGTCACGATTTGATTTGGATTGTTGTTATGCTCGATTGAATAATCTTGTTTTCAACCCTTATTAATAGAAATTCCTTTAAAAAGGAACAGGGCGAGCAAATGAGGAACTGTCACGATAAAGGTGTAGTTATGAAATACAGTGTTACTTCGATTTTCATTTGTCATCATTAGGAGAGGAGTGAAATTTTGATTGAAATAATTGAACTAGGAAGGTTGGTGTTGGAAGTTTATTATAAGTATAAAATTGCTGTCCGTTTGATGAACGACTTTGATTGAGAAATTTATCCGATTTATGCAAACGCCAGATATGTCAAAGAATCAATATGGATCAGGAGACGAGGACCCAATATCATGAACAGAGACGAGGGGCCCACTACCTTAGTCACGTGTTTGATCCTCTCCTGACTGTACATATACCCTCTACAGTAGGCTAATGATCTACCAACATCATTCTGATGATGCAGCTATCGACCATGATAGGCGAAACTGTCAAGTGAGTAAAATAGTTTGGTTTTGTGCATAAGATAAATATTTTACTGTATATCTACAAACCTGATGAATCTATTTAGTGAATATTGAAATTGTTTGCGCGCTGGCGATATGAAATGAACCAAATGTGTATCATCTTTCACTTAGCAGACGTTCAAATCGGCCGGTCCGTGTGCGAACAAAATAAATAGGTCCGAATCGGGCGGGGTCGTTCCAAATTATTTGGGACGGGTCGGATGAGGGTTTGTATCATTCTGGTGATGCCAGGATCTGGGTGGAATCCTAGACAAACCAGCCCAAAGTGGACCAAAAATTTTTTTGTCCAGCCCAAACAGGATTACAAAGCAAGGTAAGACAAAACTTTACCTTACCTTAGGACTGCAACTAACAAATGACATTAATAAAGTTGATCAAAAACGCTGCTGTATTAAAAATGTGAACTTGAAAAGAGTCGTTCCGCTTTGCGTCAGGTTTTCTTGGCTGGGGTAAATTGTAACACGGAGAGGGCATTACAGAAATGCATCCCCTTCAGCTGTGTCTTCATTGTCACCACCACTTTTCTCCTGGTGTATCGGTATACTATGACCGGATACATTTGTAATGTCCTGTTCTGAGTTTGGTCTGTTTTCGGTGTTCCACTTTTCCCCACCACTTTGAGCTATTGTCCACTTTGCCCCGTTCCACTTTGCCCGACCACATGAGATTTCTTCCGACATGCATCACTGTTATGTACGCTAATGTATGCTAGCCCTTTTACCATGCATAGAGTAGATATAAGTCCATCTTTCATTAATATGGCTATCGAAGTAATTCAGCAAAAGCACAGTGCTTTGGCAGACAATTATATTTCTATAAATTATCGGATTAAACATATGAAAAACAACCTTTTTCTGTAAAAAGCACACATACCTGACTCACACGAACGCCCCCTATCACAAACAATGCTGGATCCATGACGTGTTCTAAATACATGAGCTTGGAGATTGAGGGCAGCATTATACATAAGTTAATGGGGGTGTTTCGTTTTGCCCCTTGGTCCACTTCACCCCAGTCTCCCCTACAATGCTTTGTAGCCCACCACCTGAACAGGATTTAGTCAAAGCAAACAAAGACTAGAGCTATTTAAGAATTCTATAGACATAGGTAGAAGCTTATTATCCTCTTCAACAATAGGATTATTGATTCGTTTAAAAGGTGTTTGACTGGCGTAGTAAAATGAGATACATGTAGCACCAACCCAGCTAACAATTTTTCGTTGTTACAACGTTGTCTAAAAGTTACATAAAGTCGTAAAAACGTAATATATGGACGTTATAAGTACGTAAATCTGTGAACTTGTATTCGTGTAGTAACAACGTTATTCCCGAACGTTAATGTAACATCCTTATGACGTTGTTTCGACGTCAAGTTGTGAACGTTAATTAATATTTGTAATTACTTTTATTGCAACTGTACCCTTGAAAATAGCTACTTATTATGTAAAAGCTAAATATTATCAGCGAAAACACAACATTTTGTATTGACTTATCTCTTACTCAAGTCAATGGTCGCATCATCATCATGTTTTGCATGATTAGCAAAAATACCAGGTGTCCCAAAAAAGGTTACATTTAAAATTTAGCATGGTCATTTTTGTAAACTCGTAGGATATTCTTTAAATACTTGATAATGCATTTGTTTTTGTTTTTTTGTTTTTGAGACGTGATTACATGCATTTCATCAGGGCCAATTTTGCTATAATTTTGTGTAGTTGTGTCAAAAATCACAAAGAAATAATTATGCTATTTATTTGCATTATTTACATAATTCAAGAACCACAGGACATACAAAAGTATATCTCTGATATTTGAATTCTTCTACATGCTCGCTATGAAATGTGCAATGCAGTTTTTGCCTAAGCTCACTACCATTCTCAAGATGCTGTGAACTACCAAATCACAACAGTTTAAAATAGTTACTAACCCTAGCTTGAACTCTTGAATGGTAAATAATTTGGTTACCTTGAGTTTGCCATTAATCAATGGTTCTGCGTCTTGTCTTTTTGCTAATGATGATGATACGAACTTTAACTTGAGCAAGCGATTTATCAATACAGGATTCTGCATGCTGTTTATTCGAGAATTATTTTAGCTGCATTGTACAAATTGAAGTGGATCTTTTGCATCACTTAGTGGTCTTCGATTTCCACCTTTCCACAAGAATGTATTGTACCTTTGTCAAGGAAATAAGATGAAAGATACAAATGCTAAGGCAAACACTATATTATGGGGGAAAGCCGTGTGAAATATAAATGTAAAAAGTTATTGTTCAAAGAGTGGATCAAAGCAGACATTATTTATTTGAAAGATATTATAGTAGAAGATAGATTCCTAAAATTAATATGAATATATTGAACTTAATAAATAAATAATAGAGTCAATTCCCAATGTTTATTCATAACCTCGGAAAACTTGCAAGGGGTATATTGTGGGTTGTCTTAATGTTTTACGTCTTTTATGAAAATTCATCTTAAATTTTCTCCAAATTTTCAAATTTTCATCATTATGATGGTCGGCTCATATAAAATATTTGTGTAATAAACTGGCCTCAAAAAGAAACTTATAATTTTTCACAAGGTCATATCTTAAAATCCTCTCCATAAAAATGAACAAAAATAGCACGCAGGATTACTTCAATACTCTAATCTAAACACATGTCAGTATTAACCAAGCAGTTGTCCAACTGACACAACGGCAAAATGCACTGACATGGAACACCTTCCTGGACCAAAATTCACAGCCCAACATATTTCTTTGGCTGTGTTCCAATTATTCGCCTGTACATGAACAAAAATTACACACACGATAACTTCAATACTCTACTTAAACACATGTCAGTAACCAAGCAGTTGTCCAACTGACACAACAGTAAAATACACTGACACGGAACAGCTTCCGGGACCACATTCACAGGCGAATAATTGGAACCCAACAAAAGAAATCTGTTGGGTTGTGAATTTTGGTCCAGGAAGGTGTTCCATGTCAGTGCATTTGCTGTTGTGTCAGTTGGACAACTGCTTGGTTACTGACATGTGTTTAGAGTAGAGTATTGAAGTAATCCTGTGTGCAATTTTGTTAATTTTTATCGAGAGGATTTTAAGATATGACCTTGTGAAAAAGTATAAGTTTCTTTTTGAGGCCAGTTTATTTATCAAAAGTCAGTTTATATGTGCAAGCAAATATACAGCCTGTCTCAAAAAAAATTGTGCAAGTGAAAAGCAATTAGAAAATACTGTTGTGACATCATGCTTACATCAACGTCAAGGGCGTAGTCTTAGCTCTCAAATGCCGTTTGTTCTGTTCAATTCGCTTGTTTTAATCTCGAGATATGTTTAGTTATCAACGAAAGGGTAAAATCACAATTGTGCCACTTTTACTAGGGAAGAGGGCTGCACATGTAAATCAATGATAGCTGATGCTGATGTGTCTAATGCACACCCCCTTCGGGGCTCGTGCATAAGACGCATCAACATCAGCGCGCATGCATTATTTTGTCTAATCTCTCCCAACAAATAATACGCGTTCATTAACCTATAAGTTTGGGATATTTGTTTGTCTTTTAACATGTCTTGAGTGACAAAGAAAACAGTATTTGCAATGATAAAATCATTGACATGCACATGTTTTTAATTGTACAGCAGAATGTGAAATATCTATTTCTCTTTTAACCTGTTTTAAGTGGGAAAAGAGAATCATATAGTACCTGTATCATGATAAAACAGTAAAAACAGTGAAAACTATTTGTATTGTTGTATAATTGATGCGTTCTTTTGATTTCACAAAGGAACTCTTGATAAACTTGATGCTATCATTGATTTACATGTGCAGTCCTCTTGATATTCCCTAGTAAAAAGTAGCACAATTGTGATTTTACCATTTCGTTGTTATTTCATGATGCAGTCATGTCTACAGTAGAATTCATCTCGACCTTTGCAGGACTTAGCCCCATTAAAAGCTATTAAACCAAGATAACACTCATTGAAACAGCTCAACTGATTAAATCGGATCTTCTCTGGCAGTGCACATGTGACTGTTTTCATGTGCGATATCGCAATAAAGTTTGTATTAAAGCTTCAGTTGGGTAACCGATTATAAAGGAAACGAAAGGAAACAATGGTATGTGTACCATTGTTCACGAAATGAGACAATGGCGTGCTTTTTGTAAACCAGCATTCTTGAAAATGAGCAACATAATGATTGTTGACTTAACACGGTTTGGAAATAATTTCTTCATATTTTTGGTGTTATCTGTCGTTTACATATCCTTCCTAAAACACAAAAGTACGACCCTCTCCAAACACCTAAATTAGCTAAAAATTTAGGACATGTTACAAAACTATATTGTCTAGAATTTTAGAAGAGTACTTTTAATATTGGCCGGTTATTTTTCACACAGCGAAAATATACAGCACATATATTTAAAAACCAAAAGAAATATAGCTTTTAGTTGTTACCTTATCATGCTTATTGTTTTAGATCTCTAAGTCCAAAATTGAACAGATACTGGTGATGAACTTCCAACGAGCAATGTTATCATATTGCTTCAAGGTCGATGTTACCGAGCACGTTCACAGCGCCAGCACTTACATGGTTAAAGTAACAAACATTGAGATCCACAGAGGAGAGCGCTATACATTATTGCAGGTAGAATCAGAAGGTGGAGGCCTAAGTCATTATTTTTGTTTTAATCTCGAGATATGTTTAGTTATCAACGAAAGGGTAAAATCACAATTGTGCCACTTTTACTAGGGAAGAGGGCTGCACATGTAAATCAATGATAGCTGATGCTGATGCGTCTAATGCACTCCCCCTTCGGGGCTCGTGCATAAGACGCATCAACATCAGCGCGCATGCATTATTTTGTCTAATCTCTCCCAACAAATAATACGCGTTCATTAACCTATAAGTTTGGGATATTTGTTTGTCTTTTAACATGTCTTGAGTGACAAAGAAAACAGTATTTGCAATGATAAAATCATTGACATGCACATGTTTTTAATTGTACAGCAGAATGTGAAATATCTATTTCTCTTTTAACCTGTTTTAAGTGGGAAAAGAGAATCATATAGTACCTGTATCATGATAAAACAGTAAAAACAGTGAAAACTATTTGTATTGTTGTATAATTGATGCGTTCTTTTGATTTCACAAAGGAACTCTTGATAAACTTGATGCTATCATTGATTTACATGTGCAGTCCTCTTGATATTCCCTAGTAAAAAGTGGCACAATTGTGATTTTACCATTTCGTTGTTATTTCATGATGCAGTCATGTCTACAGTAGAATTCATCTCGACCTTTGCAGGACTTAACCCCATTAAAAGCTATTAAACCAAGATAACACTCATTGAAACAGCTCAACTGATTAAATCGGATCTTCTCTGGCAGTGCACATGTGACTGTTTTCATGTGCGATATCGCAATAAAGTTTGTATTAAAGCTTCAGTTGGGTAACCGATTATAAAGGAAACGAAAGGAAACAATGGTATGTGTACCATTGTTCACGAAATGAGACAATGGCGTGCTTTTTGTAAACCAGCATTCTTGAAAATGAGCAACATAATGATTGTTGACTTAACACGGTTTGGAAATAATTTCTTCATATTTTTGGTGTTATCTGTCGTTTACATATCCTTCCTAAAACACAAAAGTACGACCCTCTCCAAACACCTAAATTAGCTAAAAATTTAGGACATGTTACAAAACTATATTGTCTAGAATTTTAGAAGAGTACTTTTAATATTGGCCGGTTATTTTTCACACAGCGACGTTAACTAGGCAATGTACTATTACCTATAACATTAACTAAACACCAAAGTACGAATATTTCCAAACATCTAAATTAGCTAAAAATTTAGGACATGTTAAAAACTATATTTTCTAGAACTTTAGAAGAGTACTTTTAATATTGGCCGGTTATTTTTCACACAGCGACGTTAACTAGTCATATCCCCATACTGTTAACGTAGGGCTATTTGTAGAGGTCACTCGTCAATGGGAAAGAGCACTGTGTATTGTGTATAGGAAAACGGACAGTAAACTGCAGTATGTAAACATATCTCTTGAGATTAAAACAAGCAAATTGAACAGACCAAACGGTATTTGAGAGCTAAGACTGTGGCCTTGACGTTGATGTAAGCATTATGTCACAACGGTATTTTCTAATTGCCATAGAGGGCGCTTTTCACTTGCACAATTTTTTTTAGACAGGCTGTACAGCACGTGTTTTTGGTGGCAAATAGTTAAAAACCAAAAGAAATATAGCTTTTAGATGTTACCTTATCATGCTTATTGTTTTAGATCTCCAAAAATGAACAGGTACAAAATGTGACGAACTTGCAACGAACAATGTGATAATATTGTTTCAAGGTCGATGTTAGTTGTTACCCTGATGTTACCGAGCACATTCACAGCGCCAGCACTTATATGGTTAAAGTAACAAACATTGAGATCCACAGAGGAGAGCGCTATACATTATTACAGGTAGAATCAGAAGGTGGAGGCCTAAGTCATTATTTTTAATGCGGTAACAGACAATATCATAAGCAAAAAACAGACAATGTGACGGCAACATTGCTTGGACAATGAACACAATATCCACCAGGTGCGTTTTGACTCTATTTGTACCATTACAGAAAGGGAATGAAAGGAAACGAGGCATACTGCAGTTATGCTGCACAGCAAACATGATTCGACCTTTGCAGTACTTAAACCTGGCTAACAGGAAATTACTCCAGCAAAATCAATCGATAAAGTCCAGCGGCGACGGAACGATTTTGCAAGTGGGGGCCAGTCAGGGTGATGTAAAAAATCGAAATAATGGCCGCGAAGTGGTGAGAAACTTTTGCAAAATGAAGGCCCAATTGAAACCATTTGATGGACTATTTTGGTACTATTATTGTGCACAATTTTCATAATTATGATGGTCGGCTCAAATACAATATTTGTGTAATACTTATTATATGTGCGAAAAAATATACAGCACATATATTTAAAAACCAAAAGAAATATAGCTTTTAGTTGTTACCTTATCATGCTTATTGTTTTAGATCTCTAAGTCCAAAATTGAACAGATACTGGTGATGAACTTCCAACGAGCAATGTTATCATATTGCTTCAAGGTCGATGTTACCGAGCACGTTCACAGCGCCAGCACTTACATGGTTAAAGTAACAAACATTGAGATCCACAGAGGAGAGCGCTATACATTATTGCAGGTAGAATCAGAAGGTGGAGGCCTAAGTCATTATTTTTAATGCGGTAACAGACAATATCATAAGCAAAAAACAGACAATGTGACGGCAACACTGCTTGGACAATGAACACAATATCCACCAGGTGCGTTTTGACTCTATTTGTACCATTACAGAAAGGGAATGAAAGGAAACGAGGCATAGTGCAGTTATGCTGCACAGCAAACATGATTCGACCTTTGCAGTACTTAAACCTGGTTAACAGGAAATTACTCCAGCAAAATCAATCGATTAAGTCCAGCGGCGACGGAACGATTTTGCAAGTGGGGGCCAGTCAGGGTGATGTAAAAAATCAAAATAATGGCCGCGAAGTGGTGAGAAACTTTTGCAAAATGAAGACCCAATTGAAACCATTTGATGGACTATTTTGGTACTATTATTGTGTACAATTTGAGTTTGAAAAAGCCGAAAATAGGTTAAATGAAGCTATTAAATCCATTAATAAATTATTATTGTAAAGATTTAGTGTCGAGTGTCCAAAGCAGAAAAAAAGGAGAAAGCAAGGGGTGTGTGAAGGGGGATGTGCCCCCCCCCCCCTCAGAAGTGAGAAACTTTTGCAAACTGAAGGCCCAATTCAATTCAAGAAACATTTATTTCACAACTTCAAAAATACATATTATAAATGACAAATGCCATAATTTTTAAACAAATTACATATAAAGCAAAGTAGTGAATCCGACCACAAGCCCACTGATGACAGTCAAATGCGATCACGTAAGAACAAACAATTGAAGCCATTTGGTAGACCATCCTGGCACTATTAGTGTGTACAATTTTAGTTTGAAAAATCCGAAAATGGGTTAAATGAAGGCCCAAATTGAAACCATTCATGGATACGTTTTCACTATTATTGTATAAATTATTGCTTTTAGTGTTGGGTGTCCAAAGCAGAAGCGAAAAGGAGAATTTGTTTTTCCATAGGTCTACACACTGTGTATTAACACAGGGGAGTTGGCAAAAATTTGCAAAATGAAGGTCTAATTGAAGCCATTTCGTGCATCATTTTTACACTTTCTGTAAGCATGTTAAGGGTCTAGAATAGAGATTTGATTATTTATGTTCACCCAGACATGTTACACACAGCACATTATGGGTTAAAAGTGGGGGGCAAGGCCCACCGTCAAAAAAGTGGAGGAGCCACTGGCCCCCTGCCCCCCCCCGGTTTCGCCGCCGATGATAAAGTCTAGTCCATCCTCTACATTGAATGGTGGGCTGCACAATATGTCACTTGCCAATCAATAATCACCCACTTGAAATCCCCTGACTCTCTCCACTGACCAAAGTTATAGACAGATTTGGGAGTTGTTTTTGTTGTTATCTGTCATTTACATATCAGGGAGGTACGACCATTTGCAGATGCCCCACCTACTAATGTATACAGTATTATAACCAAGAAAATTTTAAAACTTTCAACGGAAACTGAAGGCAAATAAATAAATATTTACCTGCTAATATTTTCGGTAACTAACTGTTACCATCCTCAGGCAGTAATGACTGGCTGACTGTCTTCTTCACACTTGGATGATTTTGGTGTTTCTAGAAGACAGTCGTAAATTCTCGGAAGATCCCGGCCCCCGTCTCTGTTGAGCTTTACTTGTTTTTCCTGTCTGATGGCTATGGACTCCTTTATCTTGCGGTTTAGGAACTTGCTTTCCTTCTTAACAATCTTGATATTGGGGGAGTCCAATTTGTGACCTGTGTTCTTAAGGTGTTCTGCGACAGCAGAACTCTTCCGAGAATTTACTACTGTCTTCTAGAAACACCAAAATCATCCAAGTGTGAAGAAGACAGTCAGCCAGTCATTACTGCCTGAGGATGGTAACAGTTAGTTACCGAAAATATTAGCAGGTAAATATTTATTTATTTGCCTTCAGTTTCCGTTGAAAGTTTTAAAATTTTCTTGGTTATTTTAACTACCGGAACGTATGAGCCTACATAGCCGTATACATTATTCTTGATTGACAGCAAGTACAAAAAAATATCCGTCAGGTGCTTTAGTTTTAATGCCCTTCGAAAGAGAGCGGTCCACAAAATGAGTGATAGTCACTAAAAGTTGCATTCGATTTAAACAGGGAATTTTGCAGGCCATGCCGTGCCCTTCCATACTAAAACACAAAAGTACGAATATTTCCAAACATCTAAATTACCTAAAACTTTAGGACATGTTACAAAACTATATTTTCTAGAATTTCAGAGAGTACAAAAAATATTGGCCGGTAATAGTTGTCACACAGTGACGTTAACTATGCAAAGCCATATACCTCTAACATACACCGTTTGTTTGTTTCTTAATTTGAATCTTCAATCATTGACAATGCAATATTAAATGTTATTGCTATAAGCTTTATAGTTTCAAGTAAAACAATAAAGTGTATAATATCAAGCTTCGTCAAAACTGAACAGGTTTTGAGTGTTGTTGAAGTATTGTATTTACTTTAATACCATTTTATGATTTACTCACTAACACCGTTGATATTAAATATTAAATGTGAATGTCATGGTATTTAAAAGGCAGTATCTATAGACATTTTGATACACGCTTTTAATCAAGGCAGTTAAGGTAGTGCCCCGTGTCATTACCACTCCGATTTAAGGTACCGCTCAATCACACGATCACAAAAACACGGGAACCAATCTTCTCTGGTGGCAAGAATGTTGGCACTAGGTACGGAAAAACGACTGGTAAGAGAGTCTAGTAACTGAATTCAAAAAGTATGTAAAAACAAAAATGGCGAAATTTCGACAAGAACTGTTACATTTTGGACAACCACCACAGCTATTATAGACTGCTTCTATTTTGGACATTTCATGTTCCTAGCGACAAGTTTGCGTAAAAGTTGACAACCAGCTTATTTGTGTTAATTTGGGTATGCTGGACTCGAATTTGCTGTCTGTCAAACAATATTTTAAGACCGCGACCCTCAAAACACCACCCCCCCCCCCTCATGACCCCATAGGATCGTATAGGGGCAAACATTAATTTTATTCCAATAAAACTTACAAACATGTCAAATTGTGCGTCTGGCTCCGCGGATCCCAGGAATAAATTACCATTTTGAAGAACAAACTAATTACGAAAACCAAACTAAGAATTTGAACTAAGCCACTGCCTAGTGCTTATTAACTACTATATTTATTCATTCATTCATTCATTCATTCATTCATTCATTCATTCATTCATTCATTCATTCACAGCATACCGAATTAACCAACTTGATTTGGTTGCCAGCTTTTACGCGAACTTGCCGCTTGATGCTTAAGGGGGTACTACACCCCTCGATAAATTTGTGTCTATTTTTGAATTTTTCTCAAAAACTAATAACATACTGGTAACAAAAGTTATGTATATTTATTGGGGCAAGGATTCCAATTACTACACTGGAATTTCAGTGACTCAAGACAAGCGGTTCGTTATTTATGATAAGAAATAAGGTACCGCTAGGATGTACCTCTTTTCTTATCATAAATAACGAACCGCTTGTCTTGAGTCACTGAAATTCCAGTGTAGTAATTGGATTCCTTGCCCCAATAATATACATAACTTTTTTTTATCATTTTGTTATTATTTTTTTTGAGAAAAGTGCAAAAATAGTCAATAATTTACCACAGGGGTGTAGTACCCCCTTAAATAAGCACATATTTCCAAATTAGAATCAGTATATTATGGTACTTCACAATATAACAGTAATGGAAAGAAAATTGCAAATGTTGGCCTTTTTTCGGCACAATATGCTTTTAGTAATAACAGCATGGTACAAGGCAGTCGCGTGATGATCCTGAGACCTGCTTTTCCGTTTACAATGGAAAAATAGGTCAGCCTAAAAGTAATCCAGAAAAAATGCAATTAGAACACTCCCGATATTATTTTTTCTCTGCTTCTTAAAAAGTATATACATATGCATATATAATAAGGGCAATAATGTATAACGTGATACGTGACGGAGGCAACAGAATAAGATATTTGCAGTGTTTTTTGTGTGTGTGTGTGGTTTTTGTTTGTTTGTTTGTTTGTTTGTTTGTTTGTTTGTTTGTGTGTTTGTTTGTTTGTTTGTTTGTTTGTTTGTTTGTTTTCTTCTTTCTTTCTTTGAACAAGTTCATATAGGAATGTGAATTTCAACGGTGGATTTTTTTTTTTTTTCATTTTGAACAATTCCAAAGAAAAATATAGATGTTTAACGCACATTTTAGTTACGTTTCACCACTACACTAGACTTCTCACTGCCCCTGTAACAGATTTTGGAATCATGTTCCACAGAGGGAGTACAAATTTGCTTAATAAATTGGCTAATTCTATTTGAAATTCATGTTCCCTCCGCGGAACATGTTTTCAAAATCTTCCACAAGGGTAGTGTTGATTTCAAATTGAATACATGCATTCAAAACCCACCCAAGTCCACCCAAGAAAAATCATGTGTATCATTTTAATTCCTTCAGTTAGATTTACCTGGTCAATGTGGTAAGTTTTATGTGCAAATTAGTGGGTTAAAATGTATTAGGTATGACGATTAGTATTTCAGGGACTTCGTGGGGGTTCATTTTAAATGCCGGACTTGGGTTGTTTTTTTAATCACATACAAAGACAACAATGTTGGAATGAGATTACCACTAGTAAGATAATACAAAATAAAGCACACGGGTATGTATAATGTTGATAAGCATACTGCCATGTAAGATAAGCCACACACTTTCCTTGATTAAACCCATTTTATTTGTCAAAAGTCACTCTCCAATCCAGCGATGAATGTGTTACAAGTGGACTTTTATACATACTGGATTTCAATCAATGTGTTACTAGACTCAAATCCTGGATTTGGGTGGTTCTTTTATACATGCTATTTTTCACATGCTCAATAGACACAGAGGATGAATTTGAGTTGTTCTTTCATACATATAACAGGCCTATGTATAGCAACAATTTCCCATCCAATTTGGCCAAAGTATGGACTTGGGTGGGTTTTGTATTCAAATATTCAATTAAATAGTCCATTGTTTATCACTCGGTGCACTAAAAGACTCAAATACTAATACCAAATGGCTTTTGCTATTAATAAACTTAACGAGACAATTAACGGTGATTGTCAACGAAATTAATTGACGTACCATCTTACCTAGAGGTAAAATGTGACAATCAAACTTCGTGGGTAAGTGGTTAAAGCACAATGGCTGTAATTCTTAGTCCTTCAAAAATATGATCATTGTTTATTTAGTGATTTCTTTCCATATTTTAACCAAACATGGCGACAAAGGCGTGTAACCAAAGCACTGATACCTCTATAAGGCAAGGGTTTGAATCCATACAAGTTGTAACAAAAAAAATTATACAATTTAGACAATCGTATTAGGCAAACATGTCACTTGAACTTTGATTTTATTGAATTTTACTTGAATTTTTTTTGCGCAGTGATATATAGTGCGCTACGCACAGGCACAACGCCTAGACGTTGATCCACAAGCCTCAGCACTCTTTACAGGTTGTCGCTGACCACTACGGCCCCACATCAATCCATAAACCATTTAACAACCAATCAACTGGAATAGCCCATGTTGATACAGTTTGCATTGCTTCCTCCTTTTCTCCACCCTTTCAATGTTCCTCTAAATAAACTGATTCCTGCACAATATTTGTTTTCTTTCATCGTATCTTCCTCCCTCTCATTGATTCTGATATAGAGGCCTTGCATGTGACGTATCATCCCGTAAATATGGCGGACTACTCAAATGCATTCAACAAAAGCATGATTGCAATCTACCGTGACAGTTCGTCTCGCTCATATAACCCTGCACTACGATCGAATAGGTTGATGACAACATTTGATTGAATGGACTGCACTCCGCCATAACTACGGTGAAGGACACCGGTTCAAATCCTTTGTTTGGAGCCAATCGATAAAAGAATGCAAGGCCTCTATGGTGTCCAGTGTACTCTGCCTTATGGATACTCAGCCCTTGTCAGTGCTATACAATGTTCCGGTACATTTATTTTTTATGTGTTTCCAGTTCACAGGATTCTGTCATTACAAAGAGCATTAAGGGAGTTAATCTTCCCGTCTCGGGCCAATGGAGCATATGCGAACTTTTATGCACCAAAGACAGTTATGCTCTGCCAATCAACGCTCTGCAGGGTCTATTGTTCTATTGTTTCCGATTAGAGCGCTGACATATTGGAAAATGTTGCCAATCAATATTCATAAGAGTGTACATTCAACGTCCAGTTTGCGAAATTGGGTGAGTTGTGTTTGGTAGGTGTGAAATATATCTGACTGGGCGTTTTAATTACGTAACGAATAAAGGCATTGACATCATCGAATGGCTGCCCAGTGCTGTTATGTGTTTAGGCCTAATAATTATTATTAAATGTATTCATCATTCCTTTCTTTTCCCTTCTCTGTACTTATTCTTTCCTAGGCCTACACTTTATCACTCCCTCGCTCTCATTGTCCCCTCTCACCCTCCCTCTCTCATTCCTATCATTTTCCTTATATTTCTATTTATCTACTTGTCTTTATTATATCTTTTTATTTCTCCCTTCCTCCAGCCCTCTCTCGTTCTCCATATCCCCTCCTCCCCTCTTCTTCCATCCTCCCCTCCCAATACTTCTCACAGAGGTGAATCTGCCCCTCCCCAACCCACTCCCCTCTTTGGGTACGTCACTATTTCTACAAATAGTCCCAAGAGACGTATGTTTACACCATTTGCTGTGGTATAAACGCAATGTCGAATAAAGGATGTCTCCGGCAATCACAACATTATGCCTTATATATATATACAGGGTGTCCCAGAATGATTTGTACCGTGTTTGAACAAAATATCAAAAATATATAGTCAACAGTGTATCTAATTTTAATAAGTGCAATACAATGCCACACATGTCTCCTACTTATTCTGTGACTTTCATGGAAATAGCTTGATTCGTTTTGGCGTGACATTGCTATTACTGAAAATTGACGAAAACTACATGTGTGTAATGTACAGTGCAAAGGCACCCCAACACATGGATCCTTTATCACCATCGTCCAGCCGCACTGTGCAATATATTGGAGAAATCCTACATTATTTGATAGGAAATACACCAATATACACTTGGCACAGATGTAAACCTTACAATGCTAAATGATTCTTGATATGGGATTAAGTGAAACATTTCAATATGACATCATATATTTAGGTTGAAAAACATACTTTTTATGTGATTTTTACCACAATTTTTACCCAAAAATGTCATTATTACAGAGGATATAACTTCCTCAAGGATCCTCCGCAGTAAATTGTAATCCTCTTCGTTACGTAGCTGTGGGTTTGCCCATATACTGTGGACATAAATGCATGTTGTGACACTAAGGACGAATCTTATCTATACTTTTATGAAAAATCCATCTCTGCCGGCATTTCAAATGATGAAACTCACACACCTCAATAATTGTCTTCAAAACTGCCGCCAAAGAAATAATAGTTTAAGGTCACTCAAGCGTAGTAAATCCTTTATTCCATACAATGATTGCTTCGTAACATTATAAATAAACGATAGGTATCGACTAATTAGTAGAAGTAAGAACATGACACAGCAATATACTGCATAACATTACTTTGTGCTGAACGGTTAGTCATTTTACAGATTTTCAAAATAGGTTGTTTTGTCAAAACTTGGAATTCACCATTTTTACGCAATCCTCTCTAACTTCTAGTAGAAACGTTCAGTTTTTAAAATCTAAAAAATCTGAGAAAGCTAAATATATGTAGAACTTAAAATGCAAAACAATATGACCAATAGAAATG
Organism: Amphiura filiformis; assembly: GCF_039555335.1. NCBI lineage: Eukaryota > Metazoa > Echinodermata > Ophiuroidea > Amphilepidida > Amphiuridae > Amphiura > Amphiura filiformis. Next base: position 4,807,331 of record NC_092634.1, on the reverse strand, counting down.
CCGTTCATACCTAAATAATTCCATCTTTCTCGGTATAAATCATTCTGGGACACCCTGTATGATAGAAAACTAATTATCAAGCACGAATCACATGGTTTTATTTGAAACAGAATCATGTTGACCATAAAAACGAATTATTACAGCCGTCTCTCAACACGCAGTATTCAAAATTCCCGGGCACCAAAATTGTCCAGTGCAATAACGTCTAGTAGTACAATAAAGGCTGACAACAATTGAGCACAAGTGACCATGACGTTATTGCACTACGTTCATGACGCTTTTTTAACTTTATTGCAGCAACTCTCCCTGCTTCTTTTGCTAAGCGAGCAAGTTCAGGAGCAAACAGGAATAATTGCACTAAAGCAATTATGCATTATAAGCTGATACCACTGCTGCCAAATATGTTGCAGTCATCATCCGTATGACTAAAGGTGGCACGCAGGATCACTCAAAGTGGGACATTTTAGACATTGGTTTGTATTGTATCTTTGAAAGTAATGATAAGTACATAAAAGTAAACATTTTCAGAAAGGAAATGAGGCAAGGAATCCAATTAGCATGGCAGATTTCTGCAAAAATGAGCACTTTTTGAGAAAAGCGCCAAAATTAATTTCCATGCCAATTTTTTTCGGTCCGCCATAACAACTTTCCCAAAATATCAAAATTGATGAAAATTGCATATCACTGTGTTCTAAAGACACATATCCCAAATTATGTTTTGTGAAAATCATGTTTTCCTAGTGACATGAGTGAATCCTAGTGCCAGTTAAAATTCATGTTGTGTCGTTTAGTTTTACTTTTGCGAAAACAATGTTAAGGTCGATAGAAACCCACCTTGCAGAGCTTTGTAGAGTCACGTACGCTCCACACACCCCAGCACACTAAGCCAGCTGTACATACATACATACGTATGATCAATACATGTGAACAACAGTGGCAGTGCGTGCTACTGGTGGTCAATGTAAATCTCGTGTTTTCGTTCATGTTTTCGCGGTGTATTGGATGTCCGTGGCAATAATTGTCGTTAGTCCATCATGTCGTTTGCTTTATACTAAAATGTGGCAAATAATGCGATTAATTTCCACAACTGTCCAACTGGGCGCAGCCTAGTCCGAATATTCAGTCCCAGAACAAAATATTCATTTACCATGTTTACTGACATGATCATGTTCTGGCGGGCGGCAGCCATGTTTCAGTTTTCAGAGCCCCGAAATGAGCTTGGCCCGCCCGGGATCCTTTCGATTCGTCCCGAATCACACCGGCGAATCAACGACAGTCAACATCATAGCGATTATTTTGACCCGGTATTAGGAAACATTACGCTGTGCGACCTTTAACCTATGTTCATGATACATACAATCCAGCACAAGGTGCATGTAGTTCATCACAAAAAAATTATTCCATCTCTTTGTCAACATCCATTGATGCCTCACGGCCTGCTCAAATGCCACCCAAGATTCTGTTCCTGAGGAAATTGAGCCCAAATGGTGGTCAATGAAAGCATCAAATAGAAACTTACGTGTGAAAAACAAAGGGAATGTAGAAATTATATCCAGCCCCTTGTCGCTCATGGCAGCATGTTAAATCTTATTGATGCCGAGAACAGCGACCTTACTTGGAAGTCGATGATTTATATATAACCTACGCGGGGGCCTTGAGTTTTGCTGTTAGATCTTGCATTGATTTTTGCCCACTTTCACTAACCTCCAAATGGTGGTCAATGAAAGCATCAAATAGAAACTTACGTGTGAAAAACAAAGGGAATGTAGAAATTATATCCAGCCCCTTGACGCTCATGGCAGCATGTTAAATCTTATTGATGCCCAGAACAGCGACCTTACTTGGAAGTCGATGATTTATATATAACCTACGCAGGGGGCCTTGAGTTTTGCTGTTAGATCTTGCATTGATTTTTGCCCACTTTCACTAACTTCCCAACTTGGGGTAAAAGAGTCAATGCGAAATGCAAGTTATGTCACAACACTCAAACCCTCCTCAATGTTTTGAACAATTGCTCTGTGTCTCTACAGCAAACAGGTATACTGGCGGCACAGTAGTATCCTCACACATTATTAATGTGCTGTCTAAAACCATCAAAGACACTTGTATTATTTTTGCCGTCCTCCCCGGATACACTATAACGGGTGCCACTCTTCAACCAAATATCTTGCCTACTGCCCAAAAACCTGATCTTATCATCATTGACAACCAAAAAAGTCTATTTATATATTCGAGCTTACCGTTCCGCTAGAAACAAACATCCACATTTTCGAAGTTCCAAACTTTGCAGTCTGAAATCATCCAAAAAGGTTTCAAATGTTACCTGAGCATTTTTATCTTGATGTATCCAATTTGTCCCTTATAATTTGGCTGGTCCAATTTATGTGCAATATTTTGTTATGTTATTTATTAATTACTGTCTTATTAAATTAAATTCTTTAGTGCATCTGTGGTGTGTGGGGGTGTATTTGCAGAGGGCTGATAGTTTGGGTGTGGGTGTATGTAAGGTGTATGTGGAGATGTTGGGGTGTGTGAGCTGTATGAGTGTGAGTGTGAGATTTTGCTTCATCAAGTGCAATTAATTTCTTTGAGTAATTTTATGGTGATTTATGTACCTACGGGCCACGAATTTGAAATAAATTTAATCTGAATCTGAATCTGAATCTGAGATTAGCATTAAAATGGCAATTTTTTTCGCGCGCTTCGCACGCATTTGTAACATAACATTTTTATGTCGTCAAAAGGTGCTGGATTCACTATACTTCAAGAATTTTTTCCAACCTCATCTCCCCATGTCAAAAAGAAATCTACGCCACTGACTATTTTAGCCGTCGGTAGGGGACATATTTTGAGGCCAGAATGGCAGTCAGGAAGGGCATATTATTATGCCGTTGGTCAATTTTACCTATATAAAATGTCAATAAAATCTCCCATTTCTCTGCATTATAGTTAAACCGTAAATAAAAGAAAATCACTTATCATTAGCAATATCATAGCAATCATTATCATTTTCGCCAGGCCGCCATATTGGAGAGGCACATAGTCTCGGTAGATCTCGTTTCGTACGAGATTTCCTGGGTCACTTATATTGCTCAATTAGGCATACCCCTCCGGGGAATTCTCCATGTAAGCAAACTCACAACGCGACTGTCAATTAATTTATTATAGTTATTGCACGCGGTTTCAAGACTTTTTTAAAAATAAAAACAGGGAAAATCTGTTCCAACTGACCGGCGGGGAACCAAAGGATGGATCCAAAAGGATACAACAGTGTCACACTAGCAATGGATAAATTAAAAACAGGGAAAATATGACACAACATCCAATGGGGAGTAACATAAGACATATAAACAAAGTTAAAAACCCGACGTTTCGAAAAAGACAAAACTTTTTCTTTCTCAAGGATAAAATAAGAGACCTGCTCTCAGTATAGTGGAGACCAGTGGAGAGCTGGTCTCCACTATACTGAGAGCTGGTCTCTTATGTTATCCCTTGAGAAAGAAAAGTTTTGTCTTTTCGAAACGTCGGGTTTTTAACTTTGTTTATATGTCTTATGTTACTCCCCCATTGGATGTTGTGTCATATTTTTCCTGTTTTTATTTTTTTTTTAATTCAAATATTTAAGAGTGGTACATTTTCATTACCATATTTGGAATCGCTAAGATACTATTGATATTTTGAGAAAATATCTTAAACTCTGCCAAATTGGTAATGGTAACTCGTCGTCGTCGTCCTATGGGTCATGACTGACCCGTTGAGACCCGTATTGTTCCAACTCTTTGATTCCATCTCTCCAACGGAGATTCTATCTGCCTCTTCTGCGAAGTCCTTCAACTTGATCTTCTCCAAATTGTTACCATTTCTTCTTGAGTCAACAATGAGTGATCGAACATGATCCAAGAAAGTTTAAAGTGTTAATGTCCTCTATGTCCTCTCCAGCAGCCTTTAACTGCTGGTCTGCTTTCCCTCCACAAATCATGACCTTTGTCTTTTAAACATTAGGGAACATCCCACCCTCCTCACTAGCTTCCTTTACCCTGATTAGGTCAAGCAATGAGGGTGGTGTCATCAGTGTACCTAATTTTATTTATTCGTCTACCTCCGATTGATACCATTCGGTAGTATCCATCAAAAGCAAATCCCATAATATACTGTGCATAGAGGTTAAAAAACTGGGTGATAAAATACATCCCTGGCGTACTCCTTGACCAATTGTAAGCCAGTATGAGTCTTCACACTCAGTTCTTTATACTGTGGCTTTCTGTCCTTGGTACAAAGATTTTATCAAGTCTAACACATGTGCAGAGAATTCCATTTCCTTCATAATGCGCCATAACTCCCATGCTGGACACAATCAAAGGCCTTGGAGTAGTCTATAAAACAGAGGTTGTTTTTCTTCATTAGAATCCTCAGGTTACCGATCTGATTTCTCGTTCTTCTTCCTTTCCTGAAACCTGCCTGGTCTGGTGGTAACTAGATGGTTTCGAGTTCGTTCAGCAATATCTTTTGAATCGTCAATAATGGCAATGCAATATAATTTAAGTGATGTTACATGCAATGCGTTATAATCAAGCTTCAACGATACTGTACGTTTCAGGTTTCGACTATTATAATATAGCATTTCCATGAATATAGTGACCCACTTTAATATCATAAATGATTTACTCACTATTAAATCCGCGTAGTCATCATGGTAATCAGTTCCTTCTTATTCTCTTATTTCCATGGTTGGACATGCTGACGATGGTACGTTCTACGGAATGCCGTAATCAACTTTATTATAAGTAAGTAGGGGTGGGTATAATTAAAGACACATTAAAAAATTAGTTGCGTCTGACTTCAATGTAAATCAAACTCCCTACGACACTTGATTGGTTAATAGATTCATCTGGTGCCGATCGGAGAAAAGGAATCGCAGAAAATCCCGAAAATTACGTAATTTTACAAGGCAAAAGGCAGCTTTTCTATGGCGGCTGTGTTGTGTGGAGATAGGGCTGGTGTATGGGCGGAATGTATGTCTGACATTCTAAATTAATTAACAATGTCAAGAGCAGACTTTATCTAGTCAGTAAGTGTGAAAAGGCCTGTCCAAAAGATCAGGTTTAGAAAGATTTGAGCCAGGTTTACCAACTTGGGAAACAAGACAGAGACAAAGAAAGATAAAAACTAATGCAGTATGCACACTGCACGAGTAACAATACAAATCCTCAAGGATGTTAGCCAAAGTTAATAAAAATACAACTGATGTTTCGAGCAGATAAACACATACCGATATAGACATAGACACATACCGATTTCTAATGATCTTTAAGCAAAGTCATTGTTCATTGAATTTACAACCGTATGACAAAACAGGCGGAAATAGTAACTTTGAAATTGAAATGACTCTAGTATATGGACAATATAAGTGTGCTCTTTTATTTAATGACACAAAATTTGAAAAATATTGTGCGGATCACTCGGTTTGAATTTTAAAAACTACATCTTAAGTCAAAAGTTGTGCGGGAATAGGTCGTTTTCAACATATTTACCACATTCGCCTTGTCAACATTGAATTGCGTCATCTGTTGACGTAATGAAAAAAAAAATGTTTTTAGTGGTAAGTGTTAGGATTCATTCGATATAAAAACTTTTCTGATTGGATAAAGGGAACTCTCAGGGTTTTGACAACAGATGCCGTATTTTCCACTAGTCACCAGCTAGAAGCTCGCACAGCTCTTATGATGCTATGCACTCAACCGTGTAGTGTAAACACAGACTGTGCATGGCATAATGATAAGGTTTGTCTACAAAAACGATTCTCTTATAAATGCATCTACCCCACAGTTTCCACCTTGATACAACCGATAACACAGATATTTCCAGCACAGCGAGTTATACTACACAGTTGAGTCCATAGCATCATAAGAGCTGTGTGAGATCTAGTGGAAAATAGGATTCTGTGATTGGTTTTTGTCAAACCTCAAGTGTTCCCTTCATCGAATCAGAAATGTTTTATATCAAACAAAGGCTTACATTTCCCCTTAAAAAACACTTTACCCCATTAAGGCAAACGGCTAACGCAATTCAATGTTACAGCAAGGCGAATGTGGCACATTTTTTGACAAAAATGTAGGTTTTAAAAGTCAAACCCTCAAGTGCTTCAAGAAATTCTTCAAATTGTATGTCATTAAATGAAAGAGCACAGTTATATTGTCCATATACCAGCCTCATTTTAATGAGCAATGGCTACTTCTCTTTAAATTGCAAATCATGTGCAAAAAGTTTCGCCTGTTTTGTAGCTTTTTGTCATACGGTTGTAAATCCAATGAATTATGACTTTTCTAACGAGCGCTTACAAATTGATGTGACAATTGCTAGGCTGACTTTGCTATGTGCTCAGGTGTATCGAGGTGGAAACTGTGCATAGATGCGGTTATAAGAGAATCGTTTTGTAGCCAAACCTTCCATATGAACAACGAAAATATATACAGCAAAATTGATATGACAATTGCTAGGCTAACTTTGCTATGTGCTCAGGTGTATCGAGGTGGAAACTGTGCATAGATGCGGTTATAAGAGAATCGTTTTGTAGCCAAACCTTTCCATATGAACAACGAAAATATATACAGCAAAACTTAATACAATACAGCAAATACATTAATTGAACTAAGGTAGCAAGCAAAATATTAAAACCACAACGTAGCATCTCTGCAGAAAGGGAGCTTAGCTTTCTACAAATGTTTAGCTTTCGTTGCAAACATAGATAGAAATACATAGAAATAGATTTGAGGTCACTTTGGCCTCAGAGGAATGCATACAATAATCTTTCTCTCTTTTATCATATCCTTGACAGAGAAACTCCGTACCCATTCATTCAAATACGCTAAAAGTCACGTATGCTTTGAAATCATATTGTTTACATGAAAGCATGGTCGTACTCTTTTGTCAAATAATGATATTTTACAGGACAACATCTCATGCAATAGTCGTATATCGAATTAGACAAACACTAAAACTGTACTTTGATTTTCATTAAAATTATGATTTGCGATTTTATATTAGAGTCACGCGGTGGCTGTGACCGGCAAGTTTTTAAAATAAACGACTGATCAAGAAGACTAAACAGATGCGTGACGGACTATTTACACGAAACACTGAAACACTTGAGTTATATTGTTCCATAATATGTTTCGCTGGCTACAAAATATACCCAAAACCATGCTAAATATTATTAGTTATCCCCTGTTTGTTCATGCAATACGAAAAATATCACTGGTTTGAGGTCGTATCACACGAGGCCGAAATTGCCGTTTCTACCGCATACGCGATCAGCACAGTTACAATACTACGCGAGTATGCTGACCCGCTGATTGCCGGTGCTGATTAATACGGCTATATATTGTACGGTAATTTATGAAAACTGAACGATACGGAATTATATCAATTGGCTATTAACCAATGAAATTTCGTCATTCATGTCTACTGAATGATAATATTTTTAAATATTAAAATATCCCAAGTTTGATATTTTGAAACCCTTTAATTCAAAAAGTGACACCGATCCTAGAGTCAAGCATTGTCGATATAAATAAACATTTTTGTTTCATTTCACTGCCAAAATTATAAAAGATTCTATATCAGGTCCCAGTCAGGACTCGGTAATGTTATGTTTCACCATTCGGTATCAGGTCCTAGTCTGGACTTGATATCAAACTCGAGTCCAAGAAAGGACAGAGTCTTAATTATAAACAATTGCCCTGCGGGGCCTTTCTATTTTGGAACTCCATTAGTAAAGAACTCAACTATGGGAGTCTCCGGCCATGCGGCCTTTATGTTATTTCAAAGTTATAGTCCAGGATAGGACTCGCAGTTGCAACCTTCAAGATTGACACCTAGTCAGGTTTCATCACTCGGTATGAGGTCCTAGTCTGGACTTAATATCATAAAGGAGGCTAAGAAAGGACTCCCAGTCTTAATCATCAATAAGGTTAAAATAGATTTTTAACCATAATACTAACGGCTCTTTTCAGAGCCACCAAGTTTTAAATTCAATTTTAAACGACTTATTTTCTCAAAAATGAAACAGTCATTTTCATTGTCCTCAAAATGTGATATGCCCTGAGTAATTTGCTTTGATTATTTATCTTTGTTTACATTAAAGTCTATTCCATGAGACATTTTAGGAATTCCCCCTCTGCTGCATGGGCTTGATCAACAACACAAATTGAACCATTTGTACTTTTGGATAGCTGGGAAACCCCCTTTTTAGTATGTTGCACAATTGGGACAGTCCCCTGAGATTGTAAAGTGAAAATGACATTATAACTGGAAAAACCCCACAGGAAGTGATGTAATGTGAAAGTTGTAATTGTTCTTGGGTATTTCCAAGATCACATGTGTTGTAAAATAGCAATTGGCTATTAAAATAATGGGATTTTCCATTGCTTGGAATATAAGAATTGTAAACACAATTCTTCACAGTTAAATGTTTTACTGGGCTAGCTAATGTGCTTACAGTCCAATTCCTTCAAAGAAAGGAAATTGCGAACCAGAAATATTTTATGTAGTCATATGTACTACTGCTTGCCAGCGTTGTCGGAGAAGATCTAGTTTACGTCAAAGGGCGTACCTCTTCCAAGAAAGGAAATTATATTCTTCCGTCGACTTGCTGAAGTCTGGTTTATGAAACAACACATCTGTCAAAGTAAGTGGAAATGGCATGTTTCCTGAAGAAATTGTGTGAAAGGTGAAAATAGCACCATTTTGGAGGTGGAGAACGGCGCAAGGAGTTTTAGTGTTAGGATAACGGCGCAAGGAGTTAAGTGTTTGGAGAACGGCGCAAGAGACAAGTATTTGGAGAAAGCAGCACCATTTTTGTACGCAAGGATATGCAAGTGTATAATGGACTTCGCTGATTTTCGTAGGATAAGTGAACACCCGGATCAGCCGTTAAGTACTGCTGGTTAAGTACTGAGTAGTTAAAATAATGTTTGTGATTATGTGATTATTTTTGTATATGCATTTGTTGTCATATATTGTACCAAACGTATTTTACTTTCAATTAAAGACTTAGATTTTGTTAGCTTAATCAAACAGTGTATTTGTGTTGTGCATTCGTGTGAATTTGGGCAAGAGGTGAATTTGGCCTTGAGTCAGTATAGCTCGTAACAATAATATTAGTTTTCCAATGATTTGATGTTGTCTAAGCAATATAAATGACCTTTAATTCAATCATTAATCATGAATTTAATATTATATAACAAAATATGTATATATAAGATATAGGCTTACCATACTGGAACAACATAAAAACCTTCCTGATCGTTCCAGAAAGCTTACCAATTAATACTGCATTGTATAATAATAATAATAATAATAATAATAATAATAATAATAATAATAATAATAATAATAATAATAATAATAATAATAATAACACGAGATGTCAAGAGACAAATATAATGATATATTATGATCACTATTTCAATCAATATAATTATTATTTGCTCAATCATTTGAACGAAACTACAAACATTAACCATGGATTTTTTTAATTTGCGATATAATGCACATTTTAAGGCAAATTATTAAAAATTAATATTTTTGGTATTTTGTACATGCACTTAAAGTGTATGTAGCTGGGATTAAAAACCAACGATCAATTGAACATTTGACCTTTCGTATTGAAGATATAGATTTTCCTCAAAAACCATCACAAAAATGTATGTCTTTACTGTATTTGGGACAAATATATAATATCTTCAAAATACGTGTAAACGTCGCTATCAGAGCCCTTAACTCAATGAGCCAATCCTTAACGCTATTTGTAAACTGACGTACCATCTTACCCGGAGGTAGAGTGTTACAGTCAAACTTCGAGGGTCGGGTATGGGGTGGAGTTGGTAAAGCCTGACTGTTTTGCTGTTTTGACACTTTCCTATTATTTTAGCCAAAAACAGCTTATAACTAAATCATGTAAAGACCATGGTTATAAACAATACAGATATTTCAAAAATACAGAAATTAAATCAAATACTGGAACTTACGTTTCGTTGACACGACGTTTCGTCCGAAACCATCGGACATCATCAGGTGACTGATTAGGTCGATTGGTCACGTGACATCATCAGGTGACTGATTAGGTCGATTGGTCACGTGTAATTTCTGTATTTTTTATTTATTAACTGGATGAATATTCTACACTAAGATCTATATATTTTGTCTTTCTTTATATCATTTCTTCCCCTTTCACTGTTCCTCTCTATTTCTCTCTCTCTATATATATATATTTTTTTGCTCTCTCTCCAACACACTATATTTGTCTTTCTTCGTATCATTTTCTCTCTCATACATACATATACATACAAAAGTACATTTAATATAGCGCTGTTACATCAAGATCAAAGCGCAGAATTGATTCCCATAATTATATTGAGGAGTTTGCAAACCAATCATACTAATGCACCTAATTATGCTAATTATGCTAATTATCCCATCAATTTCCATGTGAATGGTTTTTGTTTAACGCGGATGTGTGCGTCAATTTAGTTGAAAAAAAGTCTGCACAAAAAGTAACGGACCTGTTATAAATAGGCCTATAGCTTCAGAACTAATAATTGTTTTCACAGCTGTGTTACTTTTTGTGCAGACTTTACAACACATCTTAGTTGTTACTTGTAGCTGCATTTATAGTAGTCATGGAAAAATACAATTTCATTATGTCTTCTTCATTTTCAAAGTTACATTTAATATTGAAACACAGAAAGAAGCATAATTTATTTTTGTTCAATATTAACAATACAGCTGTGTTTTCGAATTTAAAAGTAGCAGCTATTTGTATTGATTTGAAGTAAGCGTGAAGCGCTTTCGTATTACAGTGTTGACATAATAACCATTGATCGCTATACAGTAAACTGCAACTTTTAAATTCGGGTATGTTTCTTTAAAAGCACTACTGAGTTGTTTAACGAAATTTGACAAATGGGGTATGAAAATGCGCGTTACAAATAAATCATCCTTCTCTCTATGTTAAAATATTGTAAAAACAATCATTTGTTCTGAAGTTATAGGCGTATTTATAACAGCTGTGTTACTTTTTGTGCAGACTTTACAACACATCTTAGTTGTTACTTGTAGCTGCATTTATAGTAGTCATGAAAAAATACAATTTCATTATGTCTTCTTCATTTTCAAAGTTACATTTAATATTGAAACAAATAGTTGAAGACAAGGTGAAGATAATTTCACCTTTGTGCAGTGTTTGTTTACATTACATTATAAAGCTTTTTAATTTAAAAACAGTAATAGAGTATAATCATTTTGAATGATTTCTACAATCTCCCTAAATGTACAAAGAAAGCTATGTTTATTGTTTCACACATACACTAAACTGAAAATATCATAATTGTCACAAAACACTACTTTAACCAAACACAGTTTTACCATGCCACTTATGGGTCTTTAAGTAATTTGTTCATATTAATTCACGAAATTCCATAATTCATTCTACATCCTATGCATTGGTTCCACTCAAGTTTGGTAGTGATGTAATTAGTGCGTATTTCAGGTCGATCCTTCATGTAATATTTCGCTAATCCTAACAATAACACTAAGCGTAATCCTAATCATAACCCTAATCCTAACCCTAAACTAACCATAACCATGGTTAGTAACCCTAATTTCGTTTAAAATTACATGAATGAATATGGCTGGTCTCAGTATCGAATCGCTTATCTAAAGTCAATCGCGAAGAGCGTACACACACGTGTACAAGGGCGGTTTGTCGGCACCCTTGCAGCACAATCGCGAAAAAAACATTGACGTCATTACAGAACTTGAAGTAAACCAAAGAATAGTATTTGTTCAAGTTAGGCCAATCAAAACTTTCTTTTGCGCAACCCCATAATTTTCGCCATTCCATTTCTGATTCTAGGATTAGTTGCTACGTACAATAAAGGGTTTACTGCTGAATTTGCATAAAATATGTAGTAAGACGCAATAAGCATTCGCGTACTTATCGTGATACCAAATGTCACTTGAAGGAATGTTATTGTAAAGTAAGGAATCCAACACAAAGATGATACGCCTACGATAAGAGCTAAAGTAATGGCAGCTTTGCGATGTTTACGGATATCAGCAGTTCCCTCTCGTCGAACTACAATGGGTATGTTTGTTCCCCCTGTCCCTGCAGCGGGAGCGACGTTACCGTCCGCGTTAGTAACGCTAGTTTCAGGTTCCACCGAAGCCCAATTTCTTGGTAAACCACGAGAGCGTGTACGAATATCCAGGTAAAGTTTAGTGTTAAAATAAGCCGTGAGACCGACGGGAATGACATTTGAAGTCACCATATCATAAATAATGAACGTTGATTGATGTAATACATCAACGTCACAGTATATGCTATAATCAACCGTTGACGCAACGAACCATCCGTAGCCAACATAGGCACATATATAACGCAAATAGGAAATAGTCCAAAGTAGGGCGGATAAGATGAGGAATTTTGGCAACGTCTGCAGTTTATCGTATTCAAGTCCTTTGGTTACAAGAAGATATCGATCATAACTGATTAAGACAACCGCCCAAACTGACACTGTGCATTCACTGAAATCCATAGTTATCCAAAACTTACAGGCTTCTTCAGTAAACGGCCACAGACCCGTGTCTCTATAGAGGTTGTTAAGAGGAATCGACACGCAACCTACCAGTAAGTCAGCCATCGCCAGATTTAAGATAAATAAATTGGAGATTTTGGCGCGAAGTTGACGATCACGAATAAACACAACAAGAACAAGTACATTGCCGATAACGGTAAATATACACAGAAACCAGATGAATATCTCGATGATAACTTCTACCCATGGTGATGTATCACCACGCCATAGATACAGCTGTACGGTTGTAGTGCTCGATGTTGTTACCTCCATATCACAGACAGATTTAAAATTCTCTCTGCAACTCTTACCGCGCTAAAAATACTCAATCTGGATTGGCAATTAAGCTTTTAATGACTTAAGTCTGAATGTAATAAACACTTTGTCTCCCAATTGCGTAAGTAAGCAAGAGGAGACACTGCAGATTACATTCTCTCTTTATATACTCCATGCTTGTGATGTTTTATTTTTGTTAGGAGACAATCAACACAATAATTTTACATTAGAAACGACAATCGCTACACTCACCTTCAGAACACAGAGTTCGTTTGCTGTCAAACACATGTTGGTTAGTGAGCATTTGCCCTTGAAAAGCGCCAATAATTCTTTATTAGATATCTCTGAATAATGAAAAAACCGTCCTTTTATATATAATCACTATTCTGTCATGACCCTATCATTGATTCGGATTTATCGTTGAACCGAGCACAATTGATTTGCTTGTAAATTATACTTTCCCTCTTAAATTAATACAGACTTATTACTAAATGCTGTTTATAAAACCCAAATGCGAATTTTATGTACGCATTAAACAATAAACAATGGTCTTGGTCTTGACGCTATAGATTTTGTAATCAGCGCATGATTATTTGGTGACGAATAAATATTTAACAGCAGTCTATCACGTGACCAGACCAACGGGTGCGTTGCCTACTGAAGTATGGTAATACCTGTGATTAGTAGGCTTGGAAAATATACTACACGCAAAAGTATCCCTATATGCTTAAAACAAAAGCCCTGCCTTAAAGACACTAAACAATAAATAAACAATTAATAATAATAATTAATACATGGAGAATTTTGTCGTTCGTATTCCGATACCTCATTTGACACGATGCGACTTTATTGCCCCACTTATACCAATTCGAATAAAAAAAGAGCATTTCAAAAGTTACATGGATTTTCTCTCGAAACTCGACGATGTAATGTGCCCGTTACAAATGCCGACGGAATCGCCTTGAAGGAGGAAATATCCAACTTTGTCACTTTTGAAAAGCTCTCTTTTTTATTCAAATTGGTAGAACATTGGAAACTAAATTCGCATCGTGACGAGGTATCGAAACATATACGCAAAACAAAATTCCTCATCTATTGATATTACTATATTATTTTGGTAAGTTAGGTATAGCGAATTTGCGATATTGTTTTTGTTTTTTATATTTTTGTGCACAAATATTATCCCAGATTATGCATATTATACGTTAAGATGGATCCTGCCATCCCTTACCTTCATATACGCAGAATTAAATAACCATATGCCATTAGGTATATGCCATTAGGTATATGTAGGTGACAATAAGATAAAAATGAGATCATCTCATTCACAAAACACAATTGAAGAAATGGAACATTAATGCACGGATCATACGGGTGGTACACATTACTCTTATCTATGATTCGGTCACTAGGGGGCGTATGGAGAAAAACACGGTTTCCGAATTTGTGTTGATATAGTTTCGAGAAAACCTGCTAAATTTAAGTATTTAGAGCATATTCCACATCTTCATCGTCGTTACTCCTTTTGTTATCATCCAAGGACAATACCAAGCTGAAATGGGAGTCTCTATACAGGTATGGAGGGCTAGAATTGGAACTTTTATTATGCCACCGAGCGGGAAATTTAACCGTGGCCATGTTGGCATTGTGATATCTAGTCAACGTATATCACTTGCAGTACGGCTGTGTATGGTTGCCCTACTTGTGGTGTGCGGCTCGGTAGAAAGCAACCCAGGCCCAGGGCCGTCTGAGAATACACGACAAAAGACAACAACAGCATCAAAAACTTTATTAGATCATTTTGATAGCATGAGACCAACAGATACAGAGGGAAATATCCAGAGCACCATATTGAAAGAACTAAGAGATTTTAAGGCAAGCTACGACAAATCTAATAACGAACTGAAACAAACGGTAAATAAATTGGCAGCGGACATGAGTAACTTGAAAAGTCAGGTAGACGATGCTAAAACTGTAGCCGATCATGCGTGCGATGTAAATAAACAGCTTCAGGCCGATTTGGAACAGGCAAACGCTAGGATTGAACAACTTGAATCGCAATCTAGAAGGGACAATCTAATTTTTCATGGCATCGAAGGAGATGACAAGGAAACCTGGGATGAAAGCGAAGACAAGGTGAGAAGTTTTCTGAGTGATAAACTTGATATAGATGGCGATGAAGTTGAATTTGAACGAGTACATAGACTGAAATCGCGCGGTGGAAATACCGCTCCAATCATTGCCAAGTTCACGAAATATAAACAAAGAAGTGCAGTTCTCGATGCAGCACAAACGAAGTTGAAGAAAAAGGACAAATATGGGGTCTCACAAGATTTCACAAAGAAGGTTCGCGATACAAGAAAAACCCTGATCCCATTTATGACAGAAGCAAGGAACCAAAACAAACGTGCATATCTCTCCTATGACAAGCTAGTTATCGACAAAGTTAAATACGTGTTCGATGAAGGAACTGACGACATTGTACCAGCATAGGGATGTGGTCACGGCCATAATAACTCTAATAAAAAAGTGCAAAAACATCCTCGGACAAACACTGAAATTTCAGAAATAAATCACAGTGAAGTCATAAAGGCTGATAAAATGAGTTATTATAATGTTGTCATTGATACATATAATGAATATGCAAACATGTTAAAGGCTAAAGATGCTGGTGGTGGTGGTAATGTTGTTAAAAATGATGACGTTGAATGCTTAAATGTCAAAAAGACACTCTTGAACTTGAAAGTTTTAACGATATGATGAGTGAAATTCATATGTCTATGAACCATGATGAAAATGTTAGATCTGTCAAAAATGCAAATACCAAGTATAATAATGATGCAGTGATAAATGGGTGCATTATAGAAAATACCGTTGACAATGGAAGTATGGACATGATTAATGAGCTGGAAATACAAAATATTTCAATAAATAGTCATGGTGATAGTGATAACAATATTTGTGACAAACATGATGAATATCCAAATAAAACCCCTGATAGAAATGATGTTGTGCAAAATACTCTGGTAAACATGTCAAATTGTTTGAAAAGTGATCAATATATGTCCATAAAACATTGTGAAAATTATTGTAATGTCATCAAAGATAAAAATGTTGCTATTGTCAAAAATGGTTGTGTTAGTACAAATAGGCCAACTCCTGGTAATGGAAGTATGAATAATTTGGCAAGGGATCATTTTAAGTTGACAACATATGGTGATAATGATGATGAAGCATCTAAGATGAGTAAACATGATAACACTGGTGCATTTGATACTGATTCAGGTAATAATGGTAACAATCATGATAATGGAAATGTAGAAAATGATCAGATTGATGATGGTGAAAATGGAACTGAAAGTAATAATGACAATGTAAATAATGATAACCGTGGTGGTAATCAAACTGAGTATGATATGAAAAAATTTCTCTACTGGAATGTAAATGGTTTATTAACAAAGCTTTGTGATACACAATTTATTGCTTTCATAACAAAATTTGATTTTATGTGTTTTGTGGAAACTTGGGCAAATTCAGACAACGAACCAAATTTGGATGGTTATAATCATGTTGGTTCTTACAGAAAACGACGTTTTGATATTGGACGTCCGTCTGGAGGCATTTCCTTCTTTTATAAGAATTCCCTAAATGTTTTAGCTACAAAACTAAAAAGTATTTCCGAAAATATTCTCTGGACGTGTATAGATCACCGGAAGACTCCCCCTATTCTATAAATGAAGATGTACTTGACATTCTAGAGACTGAATATGCTCAATATTTATCAGATTACCCAAATGCCATTTTTATTATTGTTGGTGATTTTAATGGAAGAACAGGTATTCTCAATGATTTCATTGACTCGGATGAATGCCCCGAGGGTTGGGACAATGATGTGTATGATGAAGATGTCACCCTAACAAAAAGATCAAACCAGGACAATTTTGTAAATAGATATGGTCGTGAATTGTTGAATTTTTGCTGTAACACGGGTATAAAAATTGTAAATGGTAGAATTAATGCTATTCGATCAAGCTTCTATACATTCATAAGCCATCAAGGGAAAAGTGTTGTAGACTATGTGTTATGTAATGTTTCCACCTTTCAAAAGATCTGCAATGTTGATATCCACTCAAGAATTGAATCGGATCACCTCCCAATTACCTTTTCATTCATAGTGGGTAATTCTTCTGTACCGTCTGATATGCCGGACCCATGGCAACAGACAGCATGTAGCTCGTTACATAGATATGTGTGGAAACCAAATCTACTCAACTCTTTTGTTAACAGGTGGAAGCATACAAAGGTGAATGAAATGAAACATGCTTTTCAAAGAGCTCTAGACTTGGTACAAATTGACAAAGCATTGTCTGCTTTGACAGATATCTTTGCTTATGTAGGGAAAGCGAGGAAACGCCCTTTTATGAACAACAAAAGTAAGGCACATTGTAAGTCTACGTGGTTTGACGATGAGTGTATCAGGTTTAAAAATAGAGTTCAATACAAACTCAGATTATTCAGATTAAGTCGCTCTGAAGAAGCTTTAACTGATTACAAAAATACGAAGCATGAATATAAAAACTTCATTGAGGAAAAGAAAACAAAATTCAAAAACCAGCAACAAAAAGAAATTTTGGACTGTTTGAAAAATCGCGACAGTAAAGGTTTCTGGTCAAGATTGAAGGAAGTCAAACATCAATTTCCAGTGAGATTTCATCAGACAATTGGTTTCAATACTTTGAAAATCTATTTCGAGTTGATATACCAGGTGGGGAGCCCACGTTGCAAAACCAAGTTGAGGGTGAACTAAATCACCATCCAGATTGGACTGCATTTTTGATGCCGAGATAACACCGAGGAAATTAAATCGAGTATTGATGCTCTTAAAAATGCCAAGGCTCCCGGTATTGATGGTTTTCCACCCGAATTTTTCAAAAACAGTCCAATTAATGAGTTGAGTGATATTTTGATGAAGTTTTGCAACCTGATCTTGACCACTGGATCATTTCCACTCCAATGGGCATCCAGTCTTATTATTCCTATTTTTAAAAAGGGGAATAAAACTGATCCAGCAAATTACCGTGGTATTTCTTTACTTCCTATTTTCTAAAGTTTTGCTCGAAAGGTTAAACTTTTGGGCTGAGGCTGAAAATGTTTTCCATCAAGAACAGGCCGGCTTCCGTAAAGGTTTCAGAACCACAGATAATGTTTTTATATTGGATACAGTTATCAATAAATATCTTTCATGGAAGCGTGGAAGGGTCTATATAGGCTTTGTAGATTTTCGTAAAGCTTTTGATTTAATAAATCATGATTCTCTATTATTTAAGCTGAAACGATATGGTATTACTGGTAATGTTCTTAATGTTTTGAGTTCAATGTATATGCAATTAAATGCTTGTGTCAGAACATCTACAAGTATAACAAATGTTTTTTCTTGTAAGGCTGGAGTTCAGCAAGGTTCTTTGCTGTCACCATTTTTATTCAAACTTTTTATAAACGATTTGAGTACACGACTGAACTCTGACGACACTGAAAAAGTGCAGATAAATCAATGTTTTATCAGTCATCTACTATTTGCTGATGACTTAGCTCTTATAAGTGGCACTATCTTTGGTCTACAAAAACAACTTGATGTTCTAGCAGAATATTGTCATGAATGGGGCCTTTCAGTAAATATAGATAAAACTAAAATCATGGTATTTAAACGAGGTGGTGTTCTTAAACGTGCTGAGAAATGGTTTTATAAGGGAACAAGAATAGAAGTGGTCAATACCTTCAAGTACCTAGGTAATGTGTTTTCAAGTAATGGGAACTGGCTTAATGCACAGAAATCCACTGCATCGCAAGCTAACAAAGCTTTCTTTGGTCTCATAAAGATTTTGAAAAGCTATAGTCCTCTCCTGTGGATGTTCTATTCAAGATTTTGACACAAAAATAAGACCTATACTCCTTTTCGGTAGTGAACTTTGGGGAACATCTGAGTCCCAGATAATTGAAAGAGTACATATTAAGTTTTGTCGTTATGTTCTTGGTGTATCTAAATCATGTAAATCTATCCCACACTGTGCCATTCGTGGTGAACTTGGTAGAAATGCACTGTTGGTAAATTCACTTATTAACTGTATTAAGTATTGGTTTTACATTTTATCACTGGATAATAACAGGTTTTTAAGACAAAGCTATGAGTTTCAATACAAATAGGCAGAGAATGGTAAAGAATGCTGGGCTATGAAGATCAAAAATATTCTGTACTCTTACGGTTTTGGTGAAATATGGATTGCTCAAGGTGTTGACAATGTAAATTATTTTATTGATGTTTTCAAACAGAGATGTAAAGATATTGATATACAAAATTGGCGAAATGCATTAAGTACATATTCATCACTTACTTTTTATACTCAAATCAAAGAAAATCTAGTGGTGGAAGACTATTTATTGTGGCTGGAGAAACCATTTCATAAAATACTTTTGACCAAAGCCAGATTGGGTGTTCTTGAGTTAGAATATGTTCGTGGAATATGGTTTAAGGTTCCTCGAAATTTACGTATTTGTAAAATCTGCCACACTGGTGAAATTGAAGATTTGTATCATTTTGTATTAAAATGTCCTGCTTATGCTAATGAAAGAAATCGCTTATTGCCAGAGTGTATTCCAAATTTCAATTATTTTATTACTCTATTTCAGTCTAGAAATCAACAAACTATAATTTCATTATCAAAATTTATTTTTAATGCTCATAAAATCAGGCAAACTCTTTTCCCCCCTGGTGATGGGTAAATATATTGTACTGTACTTTATTGTATTGTAAGGCCGAAGGCCTATATATACTGAGAAATAAAATCTCTCCATATGGAGAGAACTGAACTGAACTTATCTATGCTACAATAAGACCCGGTTCATACTTTTTATACGACGTCCAATATTCGATGTAACAAGTATTCGTTAATCAAACTATTTCCATTCTATTTTCAGTCATTTCTATCGAATGTTTGTTGCCGGAACAACAAACACCTATTTCATCCAGATATTCAACATGAAATAATGTATTTGTTTAATGTAATTATTTAAATAATGTATGTAATAGAATTCATACTATCAAATCATTTTTTGATGACATACCTTGTTTCAATTTCAAGCTGCTACGCAGCACTTCATCAGACTGGCAACCTTGCTTCTTCTTCTTCCGGTGGCGGCGCCAGAAGCTGGTCGAAAATATTCGGTAAGAAATAGTTCTCTTCATCTCTGTTCATGGTGTTTCGCCCTCGTCTCCTGATCCACATTGCGCAAAACAACCATGTCATAGGTTAGGAGGACGCTAACATTAGATCAACAGGAACAGAAGACAGAGTAGAGAATCAATTTCGATCAGGCGTCAAGGTCGAAACACCATGAACAGAGATGAAGGGAACGATTTCTTACCGAATATTTTCGACCATGGCGCCACCACTAGCAGCAACTTCGGGAATGAAGTAGAAGGAAGGTTGTTAGTCTGATGAAGTGCTGCGTAGCAGCATGAAACGGTTAAGTTTAGATCAGGTAAATATTTTCTGTCTGCAAAGTGGATAGGTTTTCAGATCTTACTTTTGTCTCAGTAATAAGGAGGCCTTCAATAATGTCAGTATTTTTCATACTCGGCCCTTCTTAGCTGCTGCGTTGAAGCGACTCTCAAGGACAAGAAGTTCAGTGTTTTGTATATAAACATGTGGCACAATCACGTAGAACAATGTTTTATTAGCGTTTATGCAGGGTGTATTACGATTGATAAATGATTTTTCGTCTTCAAACATTAGTTAGCAGATGCTAAATCAATTGACACAGATTGAATATCGAATTATTGATGCATCGAATAATCCACGTCTAATATATGGAGTATTACTATGGACCACAAGAGCCTCATCCCAATGGCATAGTCCAATAACCTCAATTACATAATCATAGTGCAAAATTTGACCTCAAGTTGCAGAGTATGAGTTTTGTACCCAAATCTTCAAAAAGGTCATTCAATGAATGTACAAATGTATTGGGGTTTAAGAACTGTTCCCCTGATAGATGAGCATGTTGTGGATCCTAGTGTATGATTCGGTCCCAAGTTAATGCATATGGATCGTGCATCAACGAACGAAGTTAAATGAAGTTTTCTCTAGTAAGTTGACCTTGGCCTTAGAGATGGTAAACACGCCGAGTTTTTTTACAATTCTGATAGCTATGATATTATTTTCACAATAATAGTGAGACCAAAATTAACTCTTAAATAATATCAAGACATATTTAGTCAAATCCAAATGTTGTGCTTAGCTTTCGTAATAATCATGAATTGCTTTTGAACATTTGCCGATTATTTTTCAAGTGATTTATTTTAAGTAATTTTATTTTGGCTCCATGGATCGTTTTAATATTATTATGATTATTAAGTTTTTAATTTCCTGTTCAAGACTGTTTGAATAAACAAACCGGAGAGTCTCATAATTTGGAAGGAAAATATTAATAAAATTAATAAGAATGTAGACACTAAAAATAGTTAATATTTGTATTTGTATTCAACACTCAAGTGAAAACATACATTGGTACTCAAGTGAACATCACTTTTAAAGGGCACATCTATTGCAAAAATAAGTTAAACTCCATTCAAGGAGAATAATTATTACATTACAAGTTGACACTCGTTGCATTTTTTTATTCGCATTTTTCCTGAAAAAGGATAAAGTGTGTTGCTAAAATGCTGGCTTGTACGGCACTTTTCAGCGTTCGAAGCGAAATTGATTTCCAATGCAGCAGACTGATGACGTACCTTTATGAACACTTCACGAGCAGTACATACACATTAGCTCTCGGAGAGCTCTTTTGATGTTTGTTGATGTATGTAATGCGCAAACTTGTACACGAGAACTTGGGAAGACACAATTACAAAAGGTTAGTTCCCGGGCCGTGGAATTGGTTATTTACATAATATATGAATACAATATTGATATGTCATGCTTAAATTCTGGTCGTAGGGTGAAATTGATCTTTTTTTAGCCCAAGTAATTCTCATCAAGTTGATATACAAATGAATAATGTACTATAGAAGAGGCCTGATTTTATCCTTAATATGTGTAAAACCCATTAAATTTTTATACTTGATTCAGAGTTTTTTTATGATAACAAAAACGGTATAGTTCTGTGCATTGAGAGTGTTGAGAGTACATTCTCCCAAAGCTGACCCTATTCATATTTATACGTCACTGTAGTTTCTAGGTCAAATCTGTATCGTTCGAAGGAACTGTGGAATATCAATTTTAAACGACTTATTTTCTCAAAAAAGAAGTCATTTTCATGGTCCTCGTAATATTAGCCTGCCAATGATTTGATGTTGTCCGAGCAAAATATATGCCCTTTAACACCACATGTCTGGTTTTTAATACAAAATCATTATTTTCTATTTTTATTTTATATCTCCCTTGTTAAAGAAAGGTATTGTCTTTACCAAACGTTGCCCCCCCCCCCCCCCGCACCCTTGGATGTTGTGTCACATTTTTGCTCTTTTATTATATTTTTATATTTACACTAAGTGTAACACTGTATCCTTTTGGATCCATCCTTTGTTCCCTGCTGGTCAATTGGAATAGAATTGTTCAGTTTTTACATTACATGTTATTGTGTGGTTGACCATTTAATAATTCAGTGTATTCGTCGTTACATATTCTGAGATTCCATAAGCTCTTTTCCCCGCTCTTTTCCTACCAAATAACCACTAAAACGACATTACATCTGCATATGCGAAATAGATGATCTACGCAGGCAAATATAACTCAATAAAGATGGAATTCCTTTTGAAGTTACCATATAACATTGTCCCTTATGATATAACTGTCCGCATCAGCATCTTCCAGCTCCTCTTTTCTGTTCACACAGCCTACTGTTATGAATATCCAATTAATGCCACCTGTCAGTGTTATCAAAGGAATAAACCCCAAGTAGAAGAGTCAGCTGTCATCCAAACACAAACTGCCATTGCTACCAACTGCCATTGCTAACACAAGAAACATACCACATAAATACGTGATTCGTTCGGTTAGTTCATCTCTGTCTTGAATTACAAATGTGGCAATGATTCTGCTGAATAGATACGAGCATACTGGTGACACCACACTAGCAACAGCTGATGCAATGGTCCCAATTAAGATCAACAATGCTTTATCGGCATTCATCTTCATTATGCTACGAACGCTGAAATACTTAATCATCAAATCAATTTTATGTTGGCTCTTCAACTCATTTGACTTTTCTGTTTTATCTTCTTTATCACCGACTTTAACATCAGGTTCATCTGCGGATTTTGTCACATCCACGATGTGCAGTACTTTGTCTTCACGCCGCAAGGCGTTATCCTTCCCCTCTTCCTGTTGCTAACTGTCTATAAATAGCGTTGGCATGATGGAGGTTGTTGAAATACCTGAAAAGAAGGAGATTTAAACATGTGCTTATTTTACTGTTACATAATTCAAACATTAAACAGTTATATAATTTTTGTAAACTGAAGAGGAATGAAATCGCAATTTAAAGTGGTTTTAAGGCAATGTACAAAAGGACATACCAGATAATTTGTTACTGGATTTATTAGAGAGTTTGCGAAATGCTGTTCAAAAGCACAAACTTCAGCGTCTAGAGGATTATAGAGGATTATGTAATCAAAACCACTCTGCCATTAATGTTAAAACATCTAGAAGTCGAAGTGAACGCAAAAATCTATAGTGAGTCGTAAATTATTAACGAAAATACGTGAATTTAAGAACAATAGTTTCCACATTTTCTTGTAGACTACAAAATTACATCTTATGTATTATCTAGTTAAAAGACCAATTATTAGAAATCTTATTTTGTTTGGGTAAAAACACGCTATATGTTGTCGAAAATTAATGATTGAATAAGGTTTAAAATATTTTTCTTTTCCTAAAGTCAAGCATGATATATACCTTTGTGTGTGCTCAAAAATTCAGTTTGCGCAATGAATTCAACGGCAAGGGGATTAAGTTCCCGTAAAAATGGTCTGTTTTCCTGAAGCGAGCAGTATAGAATACTACTGGAAGAGTGTAGTAGGTGCATATAAAGTCTGCACAAAAAAAACTCAGCTGTTATAAATACGCCTATAGCTTCAGAACTAATAATTGTTTTCACAATATTTCAACATACAAAGGAGGAGGATTTAATTACGCGCATTTTGGTACCCCATTTGTTCAATTTGGTTCAATATTATCAACACAGCAGCGTTTTGAAAGAAAAATACCCGAATTTAAAAGTTGCAGCTATTTGTATTGATTTGAAGTCAGCGCGAAGATAATGGCGGGTTTTACGTGCCACATGCTTGTGTAATAACCATTGATGGCTGTAAACTGCAACTTTTAAATTCGGGTATTTTTCTTTAAAAGCTCTGATGTGTTGTCAATATTGAACGGCATTGGACAAATGGGGTATCAAAATGCGCGTAAATAACCCATCATTATCTCTATGTTGAAATATTGTGAAAACAATTATTTGTTCTGAAGCTATAGGCGTATTTATAACAGCTGAGTTTCTTTTTGTGCAGACTTTATTTTAAATAGAACATGTCATTGGTTTCGTCTGGTAAGAAAGTGGGTAGGGAGGAGGAAAGGGAGGGCGTTGGAAGTGGACAGGGAGGTGCAGTGGCGGTAGCCAAGGGGAGGGGGATATCTCCCCCATGGGACATCTTGTCCTCATTCTTGATCCTCCCCCTGTTGGGTGCTGGCCGCCGTGCTATTTTACGTTTTAGACCTTTTGGTTGGAATTCCGAAAGGTGGTTTAAACCTAGGTTTAGCTAAACCCAGGTTTAAACCTAGGTTTAAACCTAAGTTGCGTTTCCCGTAGCTGGTTTAAGTTAAACCTGGGTCTAAAGCTGAGTACTAAAGTCGCAAAAGCCGGGTTTAACTTAAACCTGGCAGGGGGTAGGTTTAAGTCCAGGTTTAAGTGCATTTGTCTGCATGCCAACCACGGAAGCTTGAGCGGACCACTGCACTTCGTGGCATTTGCAACAGGAAAATTGTGCCACAGAACCAATTTTTGGAAGTCATAATAAAAGGATTATGTTCCATAATGAATAGAGAAGAGTTGTGAGAATTGTAACCAGAGTTTGAAAGCGGAGGTGATCGGCCAAGCTTGTACACAGCTGTAATCATGGACATGGCAGTAGCAGCGCAATACACGGCAGTGGCAGTGCAGTGTACACGGCAGTGACAGTCATATCGACACACCCGGTACTCACGGCACCGTTTATTTAGCATAGGGACGCGTCATGACAGTGAAGGTAAGAAAGGTCGGCTTATTCGTGACATATTAATACTGTTTTACCACTTAAAAGCCCCTATATAATTATGTAAATCTTCACTCATAATATTGGTGACGATTTTAGGCTGTGGTATTGTTTTTAGTCAAGCTTTTAGGAATCGATTAAGCTAGGCTTAACCAATTACATGTAGGCCTAAATTCCCTAGCCGAGGCTTTGTGGATTTTTATCAGCAAACGAAGCTGGGACAAATCTTTTTCAATGTTCCCTTATTTATCGAAGTCCGGGCTTTTTTCCATTGAATTCCAGCTTGAAATGAAGATATGAGGACTCGGGAGTTGGTGGTGTCATGATGTTAGAAGCCGGTACAAGTAAAACGTTTAAGCCTACCCCATCACATCAGTGACATCAGGCGGCCCTGGTCATGATGGTCCTTGCTGACTATCCTAGGGCTAGGCTATCATGGGCTGTAGCCTATGCAAAAACTGCATAATTATCAGTACCGGTACCTACTAGATAGATATTTTCCGTAGGCCTATGTTCTTCAAGATGTAGGGATTTTGTCCAGGCTTCAAGTTCAACAATAAGCATGGTAATGGAACATCCTAGGCCCTGGCCTAGCCTTACCAGTCTGTACCATTTTATAGGGCATAATGTGTTGCCAGGTCCATGATTATAGGCTGGCTAGCCTAGGCTTGGACTCGGGCTGTTCCAGGCTTATTATTGAACTTGAAGCTCCGCCTAATTAATTATTTTAATATGAAATCTACGTTTGCTATTTTGTCTGACTCGTGCTAGGGTATTTATCAGGGTATTATGAAAGTTTGGTCAAACAGGCATATTATCAGGTATATGCCTATATACATTAGACTGCTCATCATTCCTGTGACTGATTAATTTTATAGAATTCTCAGTGCTCACTGAAGTATGATTTTTGAGATACCATCATAATCATGTAGGCCTAAATATTACTAAATAAATTTTTATATATTATTGAATTGCAAATTTTAAATGTATGAAACTGCGACTGATTAACTGTGACAAATAAAATGTTATACTTTGTTTTTTTTCGTTTACAGGTCAAACTGTCAATGTCATATCAAGAGGAATCATGTCTAATCAGAGTGATAGGCCTACGGATGATTCCCATGCACCATAACTTGAGGTGATTTTGGTAAGAATAAAGCACTGATTTTTTTGGATTAAAAATACATTACTAAGTAAGTTGTACAAATGAAACATATCTCAATCGTAATCATTCATTTGTTCACTATTGTACTAATTTCTTGAAACAAAGCCAAAAACATGCATTTCGACATGTTTTCTGACAATCGAGTCACAAATATCAAAGACTGAAACAAGTCTTAGCATTCAAAATCATGAGCAGGCCTAGGTCATATGCCGCAATTTTGCTCTAATTTTCACTTATAAAAAATAAAACATGCTTTTTCCAAAAATTAGAATGATTTTTTTTTTGGCCCTAAAATGCATAAATTTGGCCAAATACTTAGTAGTGAAATTTCAAATTTGAGAGTGTGCAGGTGTGTGTGGAGGAGGAGGGGGGGTGAGGCTGTCCATCAGGTCACCCACCTTTAAAGACAAGATTTGGATATAGGTCTAATTTATATTTTAAACATAAGTGTCTATTTTTTTCTTTCTTTCATTACAGAACTTCAACAATCTACATGATGAAGTAACCGTGATCCCCGGCTGAGCGCTGAGATCCACTGGCCGTCAAAGTTTGGACTACAGGATCGATGAGCAGTACAATCACAAGTGTTTTAACAGAAAACGTTTTACCTTGCTGAATGTCATAGGCCTTAAGCCTAGTGTAATACAAACATGATAACATAATGAGACTATCGATATTTATTACTCCGGAATACTACTAGTTTGTGTAATACTATTCAATGGAAATGAAGACAAAGATAGGTATTTAAGTTTTGTACGTTGCACGTTTCACACACTATAGTAATTTAGTCTTCAGCATGTTCAGTAGAACGGAATTAATAATTTTGTCCTTAGGTAAGGGTCTACTAATCTTCATTACTTTTCCTATTATGAAACAAGCATGGGCATCAATCCGGGAGGGGGACATATAATAATAATAATATCAAATGTCCGAGTAGACCTATGTCCCCCTCACATTTTGGTAACTTAATCAAAAGTCACAAATAAATGTTCTTTTTTTGTTTGTTTGTTTGTTTTATGTTGTTGTTTTTGTGATTAGGCCCCCTAATTAACGCAAGCACAAAAATAGTACCGGGGTAGTAGCCGTTTTGAGATCTGCACTAAAATAACCAAAAATAATGTAGTCCCCAAATGACGTCAAAATTTTGACTTCATTTTGCTTTTTTGTTTAATTTCTGAAGGGGCACATCCCTCTCATACGTGCGGCGCTGACATACCTTTTACCATCCGTGCCCCCTCCTCCATTTTCAGAACCCATGACATGACATGACAGTATGCATAACATAATCTTAATACATAAATAAACAACAAACCTCTATGCTACTGTACATGAAACGAATTCAATCATTTCTAGTTTAATTAATGTACAAGGTGGTTAAAAATGGAAAATACTTCCTCACTATTTGAAGTGATGGATTATGTATCATGTATAACATTAATAATAAAATAAAATATGCTTCACAGTTTGCACTTTTATTATTATGGGTCAGTGTTTTGTTTTAATATTCGTAATTATAGCTATTTTACGCCTGCTGTCCGTAAAAGAGAAAACCGTGATGCCTCCATACGATCGTTGTAACCAACGGAATCAACGGAGGGTATTCCGTAAACGGCGGAAATTTCCAAACGGCGTGCCACTTTGAATGCCCCTCTCAGCTTGCCAAAAATTGCTTGCCCCTTTCAGCCTGCTAAATATTGCTTGTCTCGCTCCCCCTCCCATCCCTTGGCCTTTTGCAATGTTTTCATACTCTTTGCCGGATAAGCCTTTTTTAAAGCGTTTTATTAAAAGGTACCCCGTAAATGTGTGCAAAAATAGCTGGGTAAAATGTGCTTGCTGACAGCCCCCCCCCCCCATTTTACCCTCCCCTGCTTCTTAATTATTGCACCGGTAGGCCTATAATACGTGCAAAATCAAGAAATGAAATTTAGAAAATACCATTTCAGCTTAATCACTGTTAGGCCTATAGGCCTAAATACAATGAACGTGAGTGTTGTTAAAAAACCTGGAGAAATTCGCTAGTAAATTAAGACTGAGCTTTCGTGGATTCTAGATCTCCGTATTTGGTTTGAAAAAATATCATTTTCATCAATAAACTCAGAAACATGAAAAAGATAACAACTCTAGGCCCTACTACCCGCTGTATTCACAATTTCCTACGCAAATGCCTATTATAGCCTTTCAAATAAATTGGAATATCATACCCATGCACAAAGTTCCGTGTAATATGCATAAGAGTATACACCACAGTTAGTACTATACGGCTACGAAACCAGGTCTAAGTTTAAACCTAGGTTTAAACCCAGGTCTAACTAGTCCGAGCTTTCGGAATCGTAAAATAACTTAAACCTAGGTTTAGGCTTAAGCCGGGACTAGTTAGACCCAGGTTTAAGTTAGCACCGGCTTAAGTTAAACCACCTTTCGGAATCCCAACCTTTTAGTCCATTTATGTCAATAATGTTTCTCCTTGAAAGTCCCCTCTACCCACGCCCTCCAAAAACCCTGACAAGGTCATTGGGAAGGGGAAACTAGAGTGTCCTAGAGTGGGAGTGTGGTATTATAAGAACGGGTAAAGTTTGAGAGGACGAGGCTAAATGGAAGGGAGAAGGAGGGGAATGAAAGAAAGAAATTGGTGTTTCATTACGCTTTGTGTTGACAACTTGAAATATCAAATTGATACAGCTAACGATAAATAATTAAGCATTAATATAGGCCGACTATCGTAATTGAAACATATACGGTAGCTAGTTTTAAAATAATATGTAAAGGAGATTAGCGCTGGGTTCGGACATAATCCCTGTTAAAGTTGAAGTAAATTTTTAAACTTCATATCGCAATCTCTATTGTAGAACTAACTCCGTCAGGTATTTGGATTTAAAAAAAAAAAGTGGTAATAGTCATTTTGCAAAGAAACAAATCTGTATTTTTCCTGGGATGTGCACGATGAGTATTATAATGTTATTATAATATATACATGTAACATAATTAGGGTAATCACCAATCACAGATTATTATACTTTGACACTATACCCTATGTAAATAATGTACAGACTGCACAAAAAATAACGCAGCTATTATAAATACCGTAAAAACCCGTCTAGAAGCATATATCAAAGAAACGCCTTCAATAAAGTTTGAGCAACTATAATTATACTGGCACCACCGTGTACTGGCAATAGGTGGCTATAATACATTCCATCTAAATTTATGTATATTGTAACGCCAATCAATTGTATTGACATAATAACGAATGTTTCATATAATCATATAGCTCAATTGATAGAGCGTCAGACTTTGGCAGTGAAGAGAGCACGGTCTGGGGACTGGTTCCGTTTTATGCTCGTTTTGGTTCAACTTTTTGACATGTTCTTTTTATCTATCTTCAAATCTACCTTTCTTCTTTTAGGATTTCATTTTAGATTTTGTATTTATGTAGGTTCTATTATTATTATTATTATTATTGTTGTTGTTGTTATTGTTCTTGTTATTATTATTATTATTATTATTATTATTATTATTATTATTATTATTATTATTATTATTGTTATTATTATTATTATTATTATTATTATTATTATTATTATTATTATTATTATTTTAGTTTGACAAAGTAGTCCCATTTTACAGTAGACTTAGCTCTATATCGCATTTTATACATGTAGGCCCTACATGGTGGACATCTTTGAAAAAATGAAAAAAATAAAAAAAATAACAATGACTCCCATCATCATGCTATTTTTTTCTTGGGGGGTCCCAAATTAACAAAAAGTCGGCTTCAATAAAATTGCCTATTCCGTCAGCAAAGATTTTATGACCCCACCGTTTGCAACCCCCCCAAACAGGCATCAGTCTTTTGGAATAAAATAAACACACTATCTGTAGTCATGTTGTGTTGTGACTCCCTACATTTTGGTCATCAAAAATATTTTATGACACCCCCTATTTTTCTTTCCGTATATTTGGGACCCCCTAATCATCTTATAAAATCCAATTGACCTTTTCGGTAAATCCCATAAGCCTTTGCGAGTACACCTGAGAACTCGTCATTCTGCGTCACGCCGCTCCGCGCCGATGCGCACACCGTTTATCGAACATCGTTACTGCGCATTACAAGTCGGCGTGACGTCAAATGACGAGTTCTCAGGTGTACTCGCAAAGGGTTATGGGATTTACCGAAAAGGTCAATTGCATGCCTTTCTGTTATCATGCTTATGGCTTAATAAATGTCATCTCCTTCTACATCCAGGGCCATACTGCCCCCCCACTGAGCCCTCTGGAGGGTTTACATTTGCTACCCCCCAGAAACTCGTGTAGGTCATCCCAATAAGGATGGTCAATTGCTCCTGCGCCTGACCGATCATGGAGGGTGCGATGGAGAGTTTCAGTGCCTTTATCTTAGCATGTACAGCCTATCTAAAAAAATGAACAAGTAAAAAGCGCCCTCTTTGGCAATTAGAAAATACCGTTGTGACATGATGCTTACATCAACTTCAAGGACGTAGTCTTAGCTGTCAACTGCCGTTTGTTCTGTTCGATTTGACTGTTATAATCTCGAGATATGTTTAGTTAACAACGAAAGGGTAAAATCACAATTGTGCCACTTTTACTAGGGAATAGGGCTGTACATGTAAATCAATGATAGCTTCGGGCAGGCGGCTGACACTGAAAAATTTGCATATCCAAATGACCCGTCTCCTCCGCAGCCAATTTGGTTCCGCTCCATCGAAATCAAGCTGGTCACGGAGGAGACTACCCTCCTTTGTGTTTGTTCATTTGTGTATGGAGAGCCCTTTTTGGAGTCCGACTTAGGCTACGCTCTCAGCTAGAGTCCGACGCTGCATTTCACTAGAAATACCTTTTCTGTGAAATCGCTATAGAGCCAACCGGGAGCACGTATTCGTTTTGAAAATATAGCATTAAAATTAGTATCACCCTTGTGGCCCCGTGCAGTGGAAAACCTTAATTCTTTCATTAAAAGGAAATTAAAATTAAAAAAACACGGATCTACCTGTGCACCAATAAAATTGGCACAGCAATTTGTCTCAAATCTGAATGAATTTTAAGAAACATACGGGATATGATGAGCATTGACCTGACGCCATGATAGTAGGATCTATTAGTCGTTTTATATACAATGTATATACCGTATTGTCATAATACCGATATTTGTCATTATATATAATGAGTAATATTTAGCAACGTAAATGTGCAGTTCATGCACAATAGAATACTGATCTTTATGATATTCAGGTTTTTGTACATCACATATAACATGTCACATAGGAGGTCATACGTGTTGACCTTCATCTATTGTATTTGTTCATCTGTGTATGGAGAGGATTAGCGCCATTAGACGCCATTAAAACTCCATCAGTATTAGGGCGTAGTTCAGTGAACTCACCGGATTGCTATTCCAAGTACTTTGATAATACAGATAATATGTATTAATGGGTCGAGGCAATTGCATTGAAAAACCTAATAAATTATTCATAACAGTTACGTAATCAATCGATAGTGCGGACACTTTTCATTTGCAAACCACCAAAATTCGTGATCTTTTAGCGTTGGAAAAGAAATGACGTGAATAGAGTGCCCTCTCAAGAATATCAACTCTCTGCTTCGGGGCTCGTGCATTAGACGCATCAACACCAGCGTGCGTGCATTATTTTGTCTAATTTCATTAATTTGTCAAATGTCATGAACTTGTCAAAGTTCATTAACCTATTTAGTGTGCAATATTTATTTGTCTTTTAACATGTCTTGAATGACAAAGAGAACAGTATTTACCATGGTAAAATCATTGACATGCACATGTATTTAATTTTACCATGTGGTGTACAGTCCACCATTTTCAACGGGCTTACAAACCGCTTTTTTGGATCCTAAAAAGCGTAAACAATTTCAGATGATGTGTCTAATCCTGTTTGCTCAATCAATAATGGGCAAATAGAAATCTATTCACTATTGTCAATGATTGTGGTTAAACTGACTTGTAAGGTATGTTATGCCCAGAGCAAATTGTCGGCTTATGTTTGCTTGGATGACTTTATTTTACTGGACTGCTATTTACTCCCAAAAGGCACACAGCTATTCAACATATCAGATTGATTATTCACGAGGGATATAATCATGATAATTGCATGCATGTAATGATAAAATAAAAATTCCTTATGATGAATATGATTTTCATTTTTTGCAAACATACTTGCTAGTTTTTGTATCGCTATAAAACAAAAGTAAAAATAGTTTAACATCGTGAACTATATCCCAAAAATGCAGTTCCAGAAATAGTGCACAACTTAGAGGCGCACCATTAAATTTACAGGGTGGAGGGGGGGGGCATGGGAATTTTTTGAAAAAAAATCGCCCACTAGTGAGACGAAAAAAACCAACTCGCCCACTAGTGAGACGGAAAAAAAATTGTGCCTCACTGATGAGTAAAAAAAAAAAAATTCCCCCACCCAACTTTGTATACATTAAAATTGTAAAATAAATAATTCGCCGCCGAAGAATCTAATGAGAATCTAATGGTCAATCCCTTACCGGATACTTTTATTTTAATTGCAATAGGTCAAAAATTGGTAGGCATATTCTTTTATTTTGACCTAATTGGGAATATTAAACCTTTAATAGAATAATACTTAGAATACTACGGATCTCTCTATCCATGTATTTGAAATCCATTAAAAAAGCCTCGGAGAAGTGGACAAGACTTCACTTTTGATATGGGCTCATTATCTTAAATAAAACCTCACACAATCATAATGTAAACAATGTAAACCACACACAATATCATTTTAAAATGGCAAATTCAATGACTTTTTACTTTCTAATGGGAATAAAGGTATCATAAAGATGCATTATTATCCATGATAATTATCCAGCAAAATTGTTTAAGCTGATTATGGTTAAAGTAAAAGTCAACTTTACCTTGATGTCTGTGGCTATTGTATTGTAAGTAATTAGATAAGCAAGAATATTGAATATTATAACCAATGTTGAGTGTTATACATGTTATAAGGGTAGTAGGCCTATTGATCTTCTGAAGGACGCCACTGAATGGGAAGGGATTTATGTAAATATGCAAACCCTATTCATTGCATTATACATAGTCTTATTCTTCAAACACTGGATTTCCATAAAGGTTTTCCACATGAGTTTCAGTGAAATTGAATAAGCTGCATTATTTTGTATGTATTTTGCTTAATATATTCTGACCTTCTGGATGCAACGGTGGTTTCACCTCAAACATCAGGAATACCAAGACATTTAACTTTCGTGGGATTCTACTAAAAGACTGTTTAAAGAACGATGCATCCACAAGGCATAAAATATCCTAAACAATGGTTCAACGATGCATACACTTATATATGCATAAAGTATCCTAGACCATGGATGTTGTTGGAAAAGACTGTTAACATGGTTAAAGAACGATGCATATACTATATAATAGGCATCAAGTATCCTAGACAATGAATGTTGTTGGAAAAGTAGAACGATGCATAGGCATAAATAGCCGTAATAATATCCAAATTATCTGAAATTTCCAAATTATCCTAACCAGCCCTATTGATAATAATGATATCCAAATTTTCTAAAATATCCAAATATTTGAAATATAAAAATAGCCATTATAGCCTTGATAATATCCAAATATCTACAATATCAATAGGTGCAACTATTATCCAAATTATACATAATATCCTTGAATAGTATCCATATATATATAATATCTAAATAGCTTAATAGCTAGAGCTAATTGGATATTTGTCAGGATAACTTATTTATTATTAAGAAGTGTATACAAGTGTTAGCAAACCATAGCTAATTGTTCAAATAAGTATAGATCTTATGAACAAAACTGTAAAGTAAAAATCTTATAGTAGTATGCTCTCACTGAATTTTTTACAAGCTCCTAGGCTTACTTGAGAATTTAGATCAATCTGACATCGTGGATGGAATCTGATTACTCAAGCTATTGTGTTGATTTGCATGCTATGTGTAATCAGCAGAGAATGTATTGGTACTTTAGTTGCAAATCATTGTTGCATGTAATAATGTGTGTATTTACATGAGGAATATAAAGATTTTTGTTTGCTTTGAGAACTGTATCCATATTTGTGTAGTCCAACCAATAGGACCATTTGAATTGTTTCTTCACGAGTAGGCCTATTAAGCTATAAAAAAACTTCTGAAAAAGTCCTGTGTAGTAGGACTAGCATAAATATTGGAACTAGAGCCCTATACGAATATAAGTAATTCAAGCCTATTGTTAATATTTATTGGAGGATGTGGTAGATATAAACAAACTGCTGGTAAGGAGGATTATGAGGTTGATTGGTATTATCTAGCAGGTTGTTTGCCAAGCGCTTACCAGGTAATGGAGCATGATGGAGATAAGTGGATAATTTGTTTACTTCTACTGAAAAATCAATTTTCTACCAGCAGATTCTAGGCCCACATGAAATGGTGTACTGTACATGACAGCAGAATGTGAAATATTTATTTATCGTTTAATTTGCCGTAAGTGAAGAGAATCATTATACCTTTATCATGATAAAACATTAGAAACTATTTTGTATTGTTGTGTAATTGATGCATTCTTTTGATTTCACGAAGGAACTCTTGATAAACTTGATGCTATCATTGATTTACATGTACAACCCTCTTCCCTAGTAAAAGTGGCACAATTGTGATTTTACCCTTTCGTTGTTAAGTAAGCATATCTCGAGATTAAAACAAGCAAATTGAACAGACTAAACAGCATTTGAGAGCTAAGACAATGCCCTTGACGTTGATGTAAGCATTATGTCACAACGGTATTTTCTAATTGCCACAGAGGGCGCTTTTCACTTGAACAATTTTTTTTGAGACAGGCTGTATATGTACCCCCGACCGTATGGAGAATCCCCCCTTGTCATGTAATAGCGTGGCTATCTCCTCCCAAAGCTTTTTTTATCCCAGAAATACTTTCCGTGTCTCTCCAAATTTTGAGGATAGCCAATGTTTCCTTGTCATTCCAATTGACCCCTCTATTGCGTTTATTTATATTAATATTTGCAGCTGCAGCCATGATGACATCACGCAGTAAATTACTCTGCTCAGTGGCGTAGATTTCTTTTTGTTTGAGATTGGGGGGGGGGGGGGGAGTTGGAAAAAATTAGTCAACCCAGCACCTTTTGGCGACAGAATAGGTCTTTGGTTCAATTGTGGGAGAAGCGCGCGAAAAATTTAGCTATTTTGAAATATGGTGTAAAAGTAGAATAAATGCGAAAATTTGCACTTTTGGGGCAAAAAATGGGCAAATATGAAGTTAATTTTGTCAGAAACCCATTATCAGGCGTCAACATTGGGGGGGGGGATTGTATGGATCATCCCCTGGCAAAATATTGGGGATTTATCCCCCCATTCCCCGATCTACGCCTATGACTCTGCTTAAAATTTTGCGCGAGTGATATACTCATAGTTATATCCGACAGCCCAATAGTGCTGCATGTCCACACGTAATTACTATTACTGGACGTAACGTTTCGATCGGTCTTAACAGCTCTTAACCCTGGTCATCTTCGGCTTTAAATTGTCGGATTTAAAACACATTGCGTCGGATATAGTAATTTGTTTTCATGATGCAGTCATGTCTACAGTAGAATTCATCTCGACCTTTGCAGGACTTAACCCCATTAAAAGCTATTAAACCAAGATAACACTCATTGAAACAGCTCAACTGATTAAATCGGATCTTCTCTGGTTGTGCACAAGTGTCTGTTTTCATGTGCGATATCGCAATAAAGCTGGTATTCATAGCTTCAGTTGAGTAACCGATTATAAAGGAAACGAAAGGAAACAATGGTATGTGTACCTTTGTTCACGAAATGAGACAATGGCGTGCTTTTTGTTTTTTTGTATTCTTGAAAATGAGCAACATAGAAATAATTTCTTCATATTTTTTGGTGTTATCTGTCGTTTACATATCCTTCCTAAAACACCAAAGTACGAGTATTTCCAAACATCTAAATTAGCTAAAAATTTAGGACATGTTACAAAACTATATTGTCTAGAATTTTAGAAGAGTACTTTTAATATTGGCCGGTTATTTTTCACACAGCGACGTTAACTAGGCAATGTACTATTACCTATAACATTAACTAAAACACCAAAGTACGAATATTTCCAAACATCTAAATTAGCTAAAAATTTAGGACATGTTAAAAACTATATTTTCTAGAACTTTAGAAGAGTACTTTTAATATTGGCCGGTTATTTTTCACACAGCGACGTTAACTAGTCATATCCCCATACTTTTAACGTAGGGCTATTTGTAGGGTCACGCGTCAATGGGAAAGAGCACTGTGTATTGTGTATAGGAAAACGGACAGTAACTGCAGTATGTATATCCGACGCTCATTCACACTGCCACTTATATCCGATACTATTACCGACGTAATTTAAGTCCGACTGTGTGAACAAATTGTCGGATTTAAAGCACATTACGTCGGATATAGTTATATCCGACGCTAATTCACACTGCCACTTATATCCGATACTATTACCGACGTAATTTAAGACCGGTAATAAGTGATGTAAGTCCGACTGTGTGAACACGACTTATATAAATTACAGATTCACGTGAATGCATTATATGCTGTTTTCGGCTGAACCACTAGCAGGCAATGTTAGCACATCTATGACAATAACAAAAGTACAAAATCTGAATTTTTATGATTTTTACGATCGTCCGGATGAGCAAATCACAGAATGGGCCTTTAGTTCACTCCTCTCCGTGGCAATATGAATCAAAGAAAAATAATGACAAAAAAAAGACAAAGAAAACAAAGAAAAAAAAACAATAGAAGAAAAACAATTATAGAAAAAATTAAACAAATATGAAAAGAGAGAACACGAAAAGAGTCTTTAAGTTAATAGAAGAATGTAAGAAAATATGAATACAACACCAAAATATAAATGAAAAGTTCGAAAAATATTTGGTTTATAAAATCCATGTGACCGTGATGAGGCTCGAACTCACCATCTTTCGATCTATAGTCTAAAGCGCTCATGTACCAAAGTCCTATGCCTTACCAAGTGAGCTATGTTCGTATGCGAAATAAAGATAAAATAATACATTGTATACCTGCAAGTGTTGGTAATTGATTTGCTCAAATTCCATAATGATATGATATTGTGGAGGGCACTAGCGTGAATTTTGCTATTATCACAGTCGCTACTATATGGTTGAATCCAACCAAAAGTGTCCACGGGCAAAAAATAAAAGTCCAAAATAAAAATGTCTCCACAATATTTTCCTTTTGCCCATTGATTGATGGCATGTTGGCCTTATAGGAACCAAAAGTGCCATCACTAATCTTGAAAAATAAATCCAGGACGTGTGATAGTAAATGTGACATCAAAACCCAATGTTACCTACGAATACCACTAGGATGCTTTCACTATCGCAATACTAATCAACCTAAAACAAATGGAATATTCCCATTAATACTTTTTTCGTGTAATGTAGACCACGGGGTGTCAGGAAAATGCTAGCTCAACCAGAAAATATTTGTTTTTATTGTTATAACGCGATCAATATGATCTTAGTCAATTTATGCTAGTTTATTTTTGAAAATGAAGTTTAGGTCAGTTTCTGTATTTTATTTATCAAATGAGTATGAATAAATTTACATATTGTATAAGAACGAGTGGGATATCTGTTTTCAGGAATATTAGGAATTATACGCATACACCTAATGCTTTATAAAATGATAGGTGAAGAAACCCGGGTATTCGTAGGTAACAGGAGCGATTTAACAATTTCTATATTGAGTTTAGAGGTTCAAATTTTGCTATTATGATAATGAATGAATAAAATGGTAGTTTTTAGATCTCTTTCAGATGGTACGTCCAAATGAATAAGTGCTTTTACCTTAGATCAAAAATTTTTTGATGCTTTTAGCAAGATTTTGAACACTTCATATTGATATACAAGTAGTTAAACAGCAAATTTACATAATAAATAATTGTTGAATGAATCCGTATATGGGTAATAATATTGTCCGGGGTACCGCTTCAAGTTTTGACAATTAATTTCCATTGGTAGGGACACTTCATTACACATGTCATGTATTATGCTGTATTCGTAAGTAACATTTCAGTATTTGTAGGTAAGAATTAGACTTTTGGTGGATATCGCAATCAAATCTTCATTTTATAAAGCACTTTGAATGTATTATTTTCTTTATGTGCGTTTATTGATACTTGAGACCCTATCATGTGTATTTAATGTCGGTTCACAGTGGTTGAAAGAGGATTGAAGTAAGAAACAAAGGCACTAAACAAACACTTAACACTAAGGTGCTAAAGTGACTTTAATTTGCTTAATTGCACACAAATCGCTTAAAACCGTTATTGCAGACTTGTGAAGTCCATCTTGGAGTCAGTTACGTCTTGTGGCCTTTCGTTTGAGGGCAACTATAATTAGCTTTATACTAGGGTCGACCACTGTGTTGTCTAGATCATGAGACAATGAGAAAAGTCGTTTTTGTCCATGGTATTCGTAGGTAAACTTAGCGAAAACGTCAAAAGTTACCTTCGAATAAACCAATTTGGACACAAATTACTCGGAAACCAGAAGGTCGGTAAACGTTTAAAATGAAACACATATGACAGCTGACAAAATCCAAGTATTTATCCCCTTCTAATCTTCTTCGAATCGCATTTTCTTTCAAATGAGCAGACCGTCGTCTATTTCAGTACATATTTTTCAACAATTAAGCCGTATTCAGTTTTGCATGGTGGACATGTATGTGAATTCGCAACTTTCATTGACATATGATTTGATAGCAAACATACAGGCCTTCGTTATGTACCAATATGGGCATTGCCATGAATGGCGGTGTTTCACAATACTGTCATGATGTCAAATTGTATTCGTAGGTAACATTCGGTTACCGAAATTTACCTACGAATACTTGCTTTTATTGTTGCCATCTCAGAAATATTCAAACGCAGGCTATTGAAATTTGGTAGAAATAAAGAGTGTATTACCCTGCACCTATTGCTTAACTATTGTTTACTATTCTTTCAGTTTGTGGAAATGACACAGCTTTTAACATGTATTCGGAGGGGGTAAAAATTCTGGGCATGTGTACGTAAGAAAAATGGCGATTTGTTTGAGCAATAAAAAATGAAAGTGAAAAATTATGGTATTTTCCAATATTTTATATAACCATGGTAGGTACTATAACGCCGGTCGTGCGGGGCTCACAACTGGGTTACGGGAATTAATTGCAAAGTACAATTAATCAGACAAAAATACACGCAAGTATTTTATGTTAAAACCCAAAGCTCCTTTTAATGTGTAACTCTTAAGTTTCGCACGCAGGCCTATGCAGTACGTTTTCTCTAAGTAAGCAAAGAAAATTGGAATTTACTACCAGCGCATATGTCGCCAATATGTATACCACTCCTTCGGTCATGTTATGGTACGACCCTTTGTTGTGTAGATCACCGTCCACACGCCGTGTACGTACTGTGTGTTATGAACATCGTGTATGCGTTCGACTAATAATTCCATCGTAATAATAAAACACCGGTTCCGGCGTTTTATTCAATATCTGGGATTTTGACAAAACTACAACACTTAGAGTCTTGATTTTTGCAGGGTGTATTGGTTTAATAAAGTACAATATAATCGTGTAAAAAATGAATTTTAAAAAATCAGTGAGGGCGTCCTCCTCAGCAAATGTTATAATATGGCTTTAATTGCAAGAAAATACACAAAACATGTAGTCCAGTCAAAGTGGGTTTTGACTCACCACTAATTCACCACTAATTGCAACAGATTTTTTTTCACTGCTATGAATGTTAGAGATGTCCCCTGAACAGCATACAAAAAGTATACTTATATACTTGGTGGAAATGTAGTTTTTGGCGGGAAAAGGTCATACAGGGGTCAAATTTCAAAATCGCTCCAATCATTTTAAAAACTATATCAAATATTCCTATAGTCATAAGGATTCAAAAACAATATAGTTTGCCATATCTGTGATGCACGGTTCTTGAGTTATAACCGAAAAGGTCAAAGGTCAAATATTGGGTTCAACAGAGGTCAAAAACTAAAAATTGTCTGATTTTAACCAAAATGGTCTCAAATTGTTCGGCTTGCAAACATAATTCATTTAAAGAATATTTGCACTGTTTAGGTTGTTTAATTACATGCGTAACATCGAAAACTAGGTCGGGGTTAGAGTTCAATGGTCAATGACCTCATTTACCCTGCTACCTAGGTAACGAAACATCCAAGATATGGCAAACTATTCTTATTTTGGAGTGTTTTTAAAGGACGAACACATTGAGACCATTTTTAAGGAGATCGGAGCATTTTTTCGAAGTTGACCCACGTGGAATAAAAAAACTATGTTGCAATTAGTGGTGGGTGACACCACTAATTAGATTGACTGGACTAATGCCAAAGGGATGTCCCCCTGGTTCCCCCTATATATGATTTGATCCCGGAAGTTCTAAGTGGAAAAGAGAGTATAGGATGTTCAGCATATTTTGGAGTGCATTAGTCATTTAGTTTAGATTCGGGCTGCATTTTAAGCTATGTTTTAATTTATTGATGGCTTTCGTTTTCATGAATATTAATCCAGAACCAACTGTCCACCTGGAACACTAATATAACCCTAACCCTAAACCTAATCGAACCTTTAACCTAAACTCTAACCACAACCCCAACCTAACATCTCAATTTTGCTATTATTTATCAATTTTGCTATTAGTAGTCGTGGAAATCCTTCGTAATTTTATTTGTACGTAACTCGAGGGAGGGAGGGGGGTAAAAAGTTACGT
Organism: Amphiura filiformis; assembly: GCF_039555335.1. NCBI lineage: Eukaryota > Metazoa > Echinodermata > Ophiuroidea > Amphilepidida > Amphiuridae > Amphiura > Amphiura filiformis. Next base: position 4,766,107 of record NC_092634.1, on the reverse strand, counting down.
ACGCTTTGTACGTAAGTGAAAATGGCGAAAATTATGGACGGCCCCTTACCGGAAAAAGTGTCTTTGTACACGATTTAGGTAATCTGGTTCAAAACTAATTTTTTTTCAAGATGGCGCCGGCGGCCACCATCTTGGATTTCTGGGTAAATATGAGTTCGTAATGTCAAAGTAATGTCAAATTTGAAATCCTTGTGGTCGACTTATCCAAAAAGTGTCTTTGTACACAATTTTAGGTCCTCTTGTTCAAAACTAAATTTTTCAAGATGGTGCCGGCCACCATCTTGGATTTCTGGGTGAAAATGATGCCGTAATGTCAAACTGATGCCGTAATGTCATGTAAGAATCGGAATCCTTGTACTCGACATATCCGAAAAAGTGTCTTTGTGCATGATTATAGGTGCTCTGGTTCAAAACTTAAATTTTCAAAATGGTGGCGGCGGCCATTTTGGATTTTGGCCTCTAGCGGAAAATGCCAGGATTTTCGCGAGGGACATGGTGGCTATTTTTTTTCTAAATGGTCCATAGAAGTCGAATCAATGGTCAAACCTTACTAGCCAGAGAGTGGTCACCAAATTGAACTTTTTCACCTAACTAAATAGCCAGATGCACAAGGTGAAACCAGATATAAAAAAAATCGATTTAAATTTATGAGTCAAATAAAAAAATCTGAGTTAAATAATAACAATCGCTAACCCTGTAAAAAGTACAAACAAAACAATATTGGAAAATATTCAGTCCTTGAATTTTCTGCTTTAATCAAGGTTTTTAATCCGTTCATTAGTTGTATGTTCCAAGAGAATTGTTATATTCAATGCCGTACATTAAAGCCATATTATAACATTTGCTGAGGAGAACGCCTTCAAAAACTTTTAAATTCAGGTTTTTACTCGATTGTAATGTGCTTTAGTAAACAAAGATTCTCTGCAAAAATCAAGACTTGATTCCTATATCGCCTTTTCAAAAATAGCATAATTGGCAAGAAATAACCGGGCACTTTTTTTATAATGTCACCCAAGTTAACATACATCAAGACCTAGTATAATAATTCTATGTGACTCTGGTGGCCATTGTTAAGCGCTTATATTATTTATAATTTATATAATAAATAAACTGATAACATAAAAATTACAAGCAAAGTGTGTCAAACAAGACAATGGTAGTTTTGTTTTGTTTTATTGTTGCTTTTTTGTTTTGTTTTGTTTTTGTTTTGTTTTTTGTTGTTTTGTTTTGTTTTGTTTGTTTGTGATTTTGTGGGTTTCTTTTGCACAATTGTGAAGAAGAACAAGAAATACATGTATAAAATTGCATAATCCTTACCGTTTACTTTGCTTCTCTTCCACACCAAAAGCCACAACAGTATAGCTGATAATACCTCTTCTGTAATAGGCTACACTCCCCACCTTTCCGCAACCTCCCAGCTCACGCTGCGTAAGTCTAAGTGAGAAGGCCTAAATCTTGCAGGAATGGTGACAGCGGAAAGAATAAATAGGCTTACGAAATTGTAGGCCTATAGGATAGGAAATGATGGTCACCGAAGTGTGATACCGGGTACTTTATTGATACTGTGACAGCTCAGCATAACGAATGAGTAGCCTATCTGTAAATATTGAATACAAGGTTACAGATTTAACTTTTACAAAATAATATATTCATGCTATGTTAATCCCATTGATTGATATTTTTTTTTTTTTTTTTTTTTTTTTTTGTGAAGAAATTACAAAAAAAAATTGGATAAAGTGGTATGCAAAATGAAGGGCAAATCTTCTCGTTTTATTGGTGGCATCGGTATCAATGTAGCTTACATGCTTTTGAAGATAGAAGCCAAAAGGAGGTACATCACTGATGATTTAAATTCACTTCATTTTGGAAAGCTTACTATCAACGGATTTCGTTACAATTTTGGATATGTGTTGCTAACACATAGGGAAATAAAGTTGATATGTAAAATGGGAATAAGTGATTCCTGATTTCTTTTATGACTTCATGAACTTGGTGCTCCACAACTATCAAAAAAGGAATTTTTAACTTGCGACATTATTGCACTGGCTAATTAAGCCATAGGTAACAGGTTACCACAACCATACTACAGCAATGTTGAAAAAAATTGTATTTCTTGTCACCTATACAACCATATTGGGTAGTTTTCCGTAAGCTTAACTTTTGTGATTTTGGTAACTATTTTATATTTATTTGTGAAATCCATCTCAACTAGGCATTCTAAATATTATTAGTATATCCACCATGCACTTCTCGATATATATCCAGTTAAAGACAGAATATCAAAATTATGCCTCATTATGATATCACAGACTCTCACATGTGTATTCAAAATTGATGCTTAAATTTGACCTGAACCAATTGACCTATAACCTGACATACGGTGACCTAATAGCATTTTCTTCTCCTAACAACACATTATAGTATTAAATTGACTAATGACTATGCATCCATTGTATAAGTGTTTATTTAATTTATTCAGTGTTATATCATGGTAGGTATTTTGCATGCACCACTAGATTTTCTATAGAGAGTATAACAAAGGATTTAATGTATTCTATTCATGTACCCTACTTGAACATGTTGAAAAGAATAAATTATGGTTTGTTATGAAACACAGATCTGAGTTACTAGGATACAGTAAACAAAAACTTGTAAAATGCCGTTTTATACCATTTTTAAACAATATTTTGGCACCTAAGACGAGCATTTATGAAAGTAAATTTTTGTACACAAAATCTTTCCACAACTATTTATATTGGGGTGTTCCATTTATTTACAGGGGAGGAGCCCATATTTCACATTTTAAAACTTTTGAAAAAAAACTAAAATATCTCTCTACTTTGTGACGTCATTGTAAGAGTTCCCTAATCTTTTTCAAATTGTTCATTACAGAAAAAAAGCTCTGTACATAGGTTAATCATATAATGCAATAGAAATCATGGAGACTTCTATACTTTTCAGAAAACACAAACATGAGTTTTCCCAATATATGGCATTGGTATAATGATGCTGTGTATTACACCAACATCAAACGTATGATCTTTTTACTGTATCAGTCCCTTATCTTAAGTCAATGGTCAGTTATATTGCTTTGATGAGGTGAGCACCACATTTAAGAATACAAACCAAGTACACATTGGTAAAATCGCCAGTAAATAATGTTCCATGAACTCCCTAACACATATTTCCCTGACTTGTAAAATGACATTTTATACCATTTTTGAACAATATTTTGCCACCTAAGACGAGCATTTATAAAAGTAAATATTTGAGCACCTAATCTTTTATTTATTTATTCGTTATTTATTCAGGAAAATTCCATCAATACAAAAGTACTGGTCTCCCTGGAAGCCCTGATAACATATATACAAATAACATTATAAGAATATGAATAATTAATATACAAACATGTAAATATAGAACAAGTTCAAATTAACATATTAATGAGGAGGGCTACAATAAGTTCCTTATTAACTTAAAATACATACAAAATTATAAGGCATTCTTGAACTCATTCAAGCTTAGAGAATCCAAATTGGCACAGAGATTATAAGGAAGTCTATTCCATGAAGTGGCAGCTCTATAATGAAATGTTCTCTGCCCAGAAGATAATTTCCACCTTGGAACGACCAATTTGTTATGTGATTGACTTCGAGTGTTCTTAGAATGAGTAGAGGAGGTGAAGGTAAATTGAGACGACAAATAATGTGGAGCAATGTTTTTTAGACATTTAAAAACTAAAATAAGTAACTGATTCTCCCACCTACTATCAAGTTTAACCCAGTCCAGGTCTTTCATCATTTTGTCCACTGGTGTTCTTATGTCTGCATAAAGTAAAATACGGGCAAGTCTATTCTTTATATATTATTTTTATCCTTCATCTTCTTGGAAAAATATAAAACAACAAATATTTATATCGGAATGTTCCATTTATTTACAGGGAAAAGGGCCCATATTTCACATTTTACAACTTTTGAAAAAAAAGTGAAATATCCCTCTACTTTGTGAGGTCATTGTAAGAGTTCCCCAATCTTTTAAAGAGTGATCATTACAGGAGAGAAACTCTGTACGTAGAGTATTCATATGATGCAATCAAAATTATGGAGACTTCTGTACTTTTCAGAAAACACAAACATGTATTTTCCCAATATATGGATTGGTATAATGATGCTGTATGATCTTTTCACTGTATCAGTCCCTTATCTTGAGTCAATCGTCAGTTATTGCTTTGATGAGTTGAGCACCACATTAAAGAATACAAACCAAGTACATGCCGGTCAGAACACAGCAAAATTTGCCAGTAATGTCGTTATTACGGCATCAAATTTTAAAACTGAGACAGCAAAAAGATAGCCAGATGCAAATGTTGATGCCTGAAAATGTACCATTTCACGACTGTTAAAACATTTGGGGACGATGTAGTGGGCTTTAATCGGGTCATGTTTTGTTTTTCTTGGGGCTGCGTGGGGGTGTGTGGGTGTGGGGGTGGGGGGGTGTGTGTGGGGGGGGTGGGGGTGTGTGTGTATTTTATTTGACTTAGGCCTATCTCAACATGAAATTTAAAAATAAAATGGTCTGGGGCCCGGGGTCTGGGGTCCACAAAAAGGATGGGCCTACAGGGCAAATATCCAAAATTTCCCTGAAAATCACATTAGCCATAACAACAGTATTATTGATATGTTTTAATATTCTATCACCAGAAATATTACCTAAAATCGTCAACTTGAAGTTGATGAATTTGATACTATGCTCTCAGATATACATAATGCAGTAATTATGAGAATTGCAAATACTGCTGGGAGGCAAAATTGTTATGTTCATTCACATGCAGATGATAATGTAGGAGATCAGAATAGACGGGTAGAGAAAACATTGTCTTTAGGATAATTAATATTAACCAACAATTAATAAGGAAATATCTAGAAAAGAGAGCCCTGGGAGTTAATCATTCTATTCACCCCAAAAATATATATTATCATAATCAAGCCATTTTCTCAAATGTTTGTCCGCCGTTTATCGGCACCTTCATCCCCTCTTCTGTTATTCAGGTATCATTTTGATCAAACCATAAAAGGTAATCCAATAATATCACCAATTCTGAGATTTTCTCTCTCCTTACTGTGAAGGGATCAAAATGTCTGATCCCAAAATTATCTTAATTGGGATTATGAAACTAACGTTGGTGGCCGCAATTATGCCCTGGGATCTTTACCCTATCGTGATTGGTCGAAAGTGATCAGGAGATGGCCTGACACACCCGGGTCTGAAAATTCGGGGGAGATCCCAGTGTCTTTGATTTGTGACCACCATCGGGAGAAGACTTGTCTCCGAACTCTCTCTTTCTCCATTATCTGAATCTAGACCAGAATTGATTTTTCGTTCATCGTCAAGAACTTAAGTGTTCAGACAGAGAATCTTCACCAATCAAATAAAATATATTATTAACCTCACAATTGGTATGTGCAATTGCGTATGTGTTTTCGTCGTTCTCGCTCTTCTACGAACCTCTCCCGTTACTCGCTCATCTTCCTTCAGCGGTAACAATAACTCAACCAATGATTCAAAACATCCTAATCCTCGTGTCAATAAACCAGTTTGGAATACTGATAAAAAAAGATAAGTTTATTGAAAGCATAGATACAAATCTAATCAACAAGTTGGTGGATGATATAGAAAATTATTCTTCTAATTTAAAGAGTTTTGATGGTGAAATAATTGATGATATGTCTGTAAAAATTGTAAATATGTTTATGTCTGCAGCAGAAGCTGCACATTGTATACATGTAAATAAGAAAAAACCTACTTTAATAACCGTCAAAGGTATAAATAAGTGGTACAACAAAAAGTGTGCTATTATGAGAAAAAAATATTATAGAGCCAAAGTCAGGTACAAGAGAAATTCTTCTCAAACTAACCTTGATATATTAAACTATTGGTGTAAAACATATAAGAAAACAGTTAAAAAAAGCCAAGAATGATTACAATAAAAAGATTATTTCAAATCTTCGTGAAATGAAAACTAGTATGGTTACTCAACCATGGATCATATTTTCAGCCTAAAAAGCATTATTGATATTTATCTTTCTAAACGCAAAAGGTTGTATTGTGCTTTTGTAGATTATGCCACGGCATTTGACACAGTCAATAGAACTCACTTGTGGAAAAAAACTTATTTCCTCTGGTATAAACGGTAAGGTTTTTAAAGTAATTATTAATATGTACAGCAATGCAATATCTTGTGTGAAATCAGACTTTGGAGAGTTATCTGAAATGTTTCATTCTTCTATTGGGGTAAGACAAGGTGAAAATCTCTCCCTCCCCCCCCCCCTTGCTCTTTTCAATCTTTCTGAATGATCTTGAAACTCATTTACTTAAAAAGAGTAAAGGATTAAAAGTCAGATTTCAGATCTTGTGTACGACAATCTACAAAATGAGGATACAGTAACATTACTCTGCTGTATGCTGATGACACAATAATTTTTGGTGAATCGCCGCAAGATCTCCAGAAGTCACTTGATTCGTTAAATGATTGTTGTCAAAACTGGGATCTCAAAGTGAACTCATCCAAAACCAAAGTTGTTGTTTTCTCAAGGGGCAAAATTAGACATATCCCTTGTTTTCAATTTGGTAATTCAAATATTGATGCTGTTAATCATTATAACAACCTTGGTATTATTTTTAATTATAATGGTAGATTTAAGAAAGCTCAAAAGCGTTTGTATGATTAAGCCAACAAGGCAATGTTTTCTTTAATATCAAAAGCAAGGAGGCTATCTCTTCAAATTGATATTCAGCTAAACCTCTTTGATGCTCTTGTTTAACCAATTCTAATTTACGGCAGTGAAATATGGGGTTTTGAAAACTGCCAACTTGCAGAAAAACTCCATCTCAGATTTTGTAAACTTATCCTGAAATGTAAATCATCTACAGCAACTGGTATGGTTCTTGGTGAACTTGGTCATTTTCCTGTAATTAATAGTATTAAATGCAGGGTAATTAATTACTGGGCAAAGGTAATTAATATGAAAGAATATAGACTTAGCAAAACAGTCTTATTGTTTCTTGCATTCTTTTTATTGACAACATGAGCCATTTCTCTTTTTGGAATAAAAGGTGGCCCTGAAAAGGGCTGTTTAGTTTGTCTTTGGTTCTTTTGAAGTGAGTTTACTGTGCTGCTCTGCCCTCTTCCTGGTTGCCTCCTTGACGAATACAGGTTTCAGATCTAGTCCTAACTGCATCAATTGCGTTGCGTACCAACCTTGTGCGCCGGATACTTGCGAATATAGTAGTAATACGTTTGCAAAGATCTTGGATTTTGCCACTAATGAAGAAATCAAGTGGTGTGAGGTCTGGTGATCTTGCAGGCCACTCCATAGCATGACCCATCCCAACCACTCTGTTTGCTATCCGTGGACAGAGTGAAGAAATACGGGTACTTGTTTTTAAAAGGGCATATCTTCAAAAGTTGTAAGCCGATTGAAATAAATTTTTTTGGTTTATGAAAGCTAACAATTAAAGGTTTCTTTACATACCAAAATATATTTGATCAACTTTTTAAAAATAGACGAAAAAGAGGGCGCAAAGAGGGGCCTATTTTTTGGGGGACACCCTGTAGCAAAAGATCTGCCCGGGGTGATTTTTATTTTTTTTTTGTTGCAATTTGGGTTTGTTGCAAATTTGCGATGTTAATAATGTTTAAAATATTGTTTGATAATTTAAGAACGGAATATAACTTGCATCTTGTATTTTTTGAGACATTTTGCAAGGTAATTCCTACTCTCAACATTGTCAATAATATTTTTAAATGCCAATATCTCAATTTCCAATTTTATAATACCATAACTTACGAACTCATTATCTTCGCTTAGGAATGTCCCCAATAAAGTAGTTGGAGCAAAATACCTCTATATTTAAGACATGCAAAATACTCAAAATTGATAACCTACCCAAACGTGTCTCTTTTTGATATACCACGTCACATATGTGATGCGATCAAGCAAAATCAGTCGGAACTCGGAAATATTGATTTTGAGATATAGCCAAATAAAGGAAACATTTCCTTTTGTTTCTTCTTGTTTTGGAAACTCTTTAATTGCTCATATCTTTGGAAGTGGTTGTTCAATTTCAATGGGGTTTTCTGCAAAAACCAGCTTTGTAAATGTTTTTTACTATCCTGTAAGAAACTGAAAATTTATTATTGCCGAGTTCCGACTGATTTTGCTTGATCGCATCACATATAAGTAACACTTTGAAAGTTAAAGGAGAAAGATATTTCAGGAGAGCCAGCAGGATACAATTATTTTTTATCGGCAATTAATTGTGTAGTTTCGTTAATCAACAATGTATATGAATCAATATTTATTTATAATGGCAATTTTTCATCGCATATATGGCTCAATTCAAATAATTTGTAATGCATAACATAACAATGGTTAATCCAAAGTCCGTAAGTTGTCTAGTCACAAGTATTGATTGAATTGATTGACACATATTGGTTAGCAACCAGGTTTGATTCACAGGCATATTCGTATCGTGTCTGTTATTTGAGTTATAATAAGTGATCAGATACTGATCAGATTAGCCTTTTCGAAGTATGGCGGACACAATAGGAGGGCAGTATTCAATCTTGGTAAAACCCGGCAAATTCAAAAGCCTTTACCCACTTCGTGCAGCGCCATCTTATTTTGTCCGCCATATTAGTATGGTCGTTGAAGATAAAAAAAAACAGGTACTACTCGGAAAAAATTGTTAACAAGATTTTTGCACCAGATAAGTAGAATGCATTATAGAATAACATATCCAAAATCCGCAAAAATCCACCATGGGGAATTTGTTTTATCCAAGATGGCCGCCAAAATGGCCGCCATAACATATAATTTGCTGTATCTCAGCTTCTGAAGCAGATATGATGATGCTATTAGTGTCTTTGAATAGGTGTAAGAGGTCAGAGAATATCTAGAACACTGATGTCTTCGTTCACACTAAAATCCAAGATGGCCACCAAAATGGCCGCCATACCATATAATTAGCTGTTAACCTTCTGAAGCAGATATGATGATGAATTTAGTGAGTTTGAATATGTTTTGGAGGTCATGTAATTCAAAAATGCAATTATCTATAACACTGATGTCTTCATTCACACAGCAATCCAAAATGGCTGGTACCACATGAAATAATTGGCTATATTTTTGCTTCTGAAGCATACATGAAAATGACTTGCTGTGTCTTTGTATAGGTTTTAGGGACAAAAAATTTTTACGTATATAACGCGCTGAGTCTTCCCTCACACTTTAAGCCAAGATGGAAGACCAAAATGAATATAATTATACATTATTAGCTCTCGCTATATATAGCTACTGAAGATGATTTTAATCTATCGTAGAATAGGTTCTGGGGGAATAGGTTTTAGAGGTCACAGATTATAATTTTGCTATTACTTAACCACTGCAAGTATAATCTCCTCAGCATTTCAGCAATTTTCTCCCCTGCAATCCCCACAAGCTGTAAGACATTTAAGTCCATTTTTGCGACATCAACATCCGTTACTTCCACAAGGATTACTGGAGGAGAGTTTACACTTGTATCGAACAAACTGAAGCAAGCTTTGAGGTGCTGAATCCAAATCTGTCATGACTGGTGCACATGTACTCTCTGATGCAGAGAGTTTCCAACCCTATTGCTCTTGATCATCAAAGTCATTGTGAGCTAAACCCAAAGTACTGCTCACCCGCTCCGCTTGCAAATGATTCTGCAGGCTGTGCAAGTATGCCGCTCTTTCAGCAGGTAGAAGCTTCTGTGCATTAAGAGATACCTTGTTTGAGGATACCACAGTGATGAATTTAGCGAAGCGTAGACCGTTTAGAGAATCCTCTTACTTGGCACCACAAACAATCTGATGCCGGATTCACCAATTTGTTGAACTTGTTCTACTGTCTCCTCAGGATTGCTCATCACCACAGGTATCTGCTGTAATTCCTTTGACTGTTTTTCTTCAACAGATTAGTTTTCCCTTGGCCAAATGTAGCAGAAGTGGTGTCACAACCACTCGATGCACGGATGGACAGGAGATGGGATGTCACTACTTCACCAGCTTTGTTAGCAAGGTCTTGAACTTTCTATACCACCAACCATTTCTTCTGTGACCTTTATCCTCTGAATGGAAGAAGATGTCGGCCATATTCTGGTTCCAGTGGTAAATCAAAAGGACAAGTATACCTGTGTCATCTGCTACCTCTGCTACTTCTCTTCCTTAAGTCAAATTGAAGGGTACATGCCACTATCAAGGTGTCTACATATCCACTACTATCATTGTGCACGATCTGAACATTGGCTTCCAAGTATATACCCAGCAAAGCGATGATATCTGACTTATTTGTCATTCATGGTGATTGCATCAACTGTGACAAGACAGTGCGGTTGGGGTAAACATTCAGAATTACATTATGAATCTTAAAGAAGCGTCAGAAGTGACTAAGTGCTGTCTTTAGATCATCTGCTTTCAGTAATTCAGGCCTTGTAGCTATAGTACAGAGGATAGACAGCGTGACTCCTTATTCTGACTGTGATCTTGCCACAATTCCCACTTCTCTATTGAAGGAGAATGCTATATGCGTAAACTAGTGAAATCACAACTAGCAAAGCCTAAACAGTGTGAAATCGTCTTAGCAAAGGGAGCAACTTATGCATGTTCTTGATGGCAGCGTCCTTGGAGTAAAATGGAGTAAAAAAAGATGCAGCAATGCAATATGTCAACTAGAAGGCTATATATTTGTACACAAATACGGCTATACCCGCATATTATCGGTATACCCAAACTTACAGTCCTTATTTGCTGAGGACGTAAAATAAAGAAATTGTAAAAAGTCGCCCAATTGGGCAGAAAATGTGTAAAAAGTGAAACTCCAAGTCACAAGCTCTAATTGAATGTAGGTTGCACTCTCGTAGCACTTAAAATAAAGAAATTGTAAAAAGTCCCCTCCCAGGGGAGGCGTCTCTCTTACTCTCCATAGGTTGCTGTTGTGAGTCTCTCTTATTCACAGTGAGGCTATGCAATATGATTAGGGGAAAACTATTCCAGAGGGAGTATGTAAATTAAATGGAACAGTCATTTCAGAGGGAGTATGTAAATTAAACGGAACAGCCTATTTTGGGGCCATTTCATAGGGAGTGTGTAAATTAAATGGAACAGCCAATGAGTATGTAATTTAACTGGAATAGCCTTAACGTTGATGTCATCTATATTATAATTACACTATTCTCTGTGGATCTGTTTAGTCCTACGTGTGTGGGGTGGTGTTAGTAACAATATAATTCTCAGGTGCAATCTGTGTACAAACTGAGCCCTGAAGCTGCTTAATTTGATGAGAAAAGACCGGCCCTTTGTTTTAACATTTGGGGCCCTGGTGATATGGCCCATAGTATTTGACTTATGAGGCTCATGAACATTATATTGAAGTATAATTCTCTGGTGCTCTCAGTAGACTCAAGCTGGGCACTGCAGCTGCTTTATTTACTGAGTAACGGCCGGCCCTATGTTTTAGCGTTTGGGGCCCTAGGGCCCATATTATGTGACATATGGGGCCCATATGTACATATAACAATGTAATTCTCAGGTGCAGTCTGTGTACAAACTCTGAGCCCTGAAGCTGCATTATTTGATGAGAAACGGCCGGCCTTTTGTTTTAAGATTTGGGGCCCTGGGGCCCATAATATTTGACTTATGGGGCTCATTTACATATGTTGAAGTATAATTCACAAGTGTTATCAGTACACTCAAGCTGGGCATTGTAGCTGCTTTATTTACTGAGTAACGGCCGGCCCTATGTTTTAGCGTTTGGGGCCCTGGGGCCCATATTATGTGACATATAGGACTTATATATACATATGACAATATAATACTAAATACCTATCTATGTACTAAATCTGAACCCTGTAGCTAATTTATTTGCTGAGAAACGGCCGGCCCTTTGTTTTAACATTTGAGCCCCTGGGGCCCCTAGCCTTGTACATCTGGGGCCAAAATGGACAAAGGGCACATCTTCAACTTAGGGCCCATACATATGTCACTTATGAGCCCTAGTGCCCTTACAGTTTTACAGCTAGCCTTGTCAATCTGTTGCCCCTTATTTTAACATTTGGGGCCCTGGGGCCCATAATATATGACATATGGGGCTCGTGTAAACTTGTATATATAAAGTACCCCTGGGGCTATCAGTGTACCAACTCAGGGCCCCGAGGCTGCTTCATTTGACGAGAAACGGCATGCTTTGTATTTTTACATTTGGGCCCCTGGGGCCCGTGACCTTGACCTCTGGGGCCAAGATAGGCGAAAGGCACTTCTACGGGGTAGGGCCAATGAGTGTACCACATATGGGCCATGGGGCCTTGGTAGTTTTAGTGCTAGCCTTGACAGAATGATGTGTTTGATAGGAAAAGAAGGAGGAGAAGAAGAGGAAACCACAGAATGGGAATATACCCGTCCATGCTTCGCATGCGGGTATAATCATGTGTGTTCAAGATATGGAAACTGTTGCGTTGTTTTTGATGGCTATGCACTGCAGGGTCCAGGGCCGTTCCTAGGGATTTTGCCGCCCTAGGCAAAGCCTCTCCCTGCCGCCCCACCGAAGCATACCAAAAGCGGGACGCAGGGTGTGTCTGAGGGAGTATGTGCCCCCCTGAGAAGTTAGAGACTTTTGGAAAATGAAGACACAATGAAGCCATTTGGTGGACCATTTTGTCACTATTATTGTGTAAAATATTAGTTTCAAAAAGCTAAAAAATTGTGAAAAGACGGCCCAATTGAAGCCATTCGTGGACAAGTTTGGATTTTTATTGTATTATGACTTTATAATGATGTTCCCCCCTAAGAAGTGAGCAGCTTTTGCAAAATGAAGACCTAATTGATGCCATTTGGTGGACTATTTTTGCACTATTATTGTGTAAAAGTTTAGTTTGAAAAAGCCGAAAATTTGCGAAATGACGGCCCAATTGGAGCCATTTGTAGACAAGTTTGGACCTTTAGGACCTATTGTATAAACAGGGATGTGAGAGCCCCCTCGGTATTGCTTTACATGTGAACATAAAGTTGCGCCAATTGACAGGCCAATTAAAGCGACTTTTTTCACTGTTTCAATGAATTATTGTTTTAAAATCTTTCTTGGGTCATCGTTGAACGTAAATAAGTCTTAACCAGCTTTAGCTTAAATAGCAAGCTATGTTCACCACTGGCAACAGACACGGGAAGGGTCAGAAAAATTCCCCGTTTCTTTTCTTTTTCCCAGGTCCCCCTTTTTTCTTTTCCGCCCTGTTTTCTGTTTCTTTTTTCACCCCTTTTTATTTTTCCTCACATTTTTCTTCCCTTTTCTTTCTCCGTTCCCGTTTTTTTCATTTGTTCGCCCCTTTTTGCGCCCCTCTGCGTTTGCCGCCCTAGGCGACCGCCTTACCTGGCCTAATGGCCGGAACGGCCCTGAGGGTCCGTCAATAAAAGACCCGATGATGAGCACCAGAGGAGAGTGGGGAAACATGTGCAGATATCCAGCTATGAAGGCTCACCACAACCAGCAGATTTTCCTCTATATCTCGAATTGAGAAGAACAAAAGTCAGTTCA
>NC_092634.1:4670000-4747500 GCF_039555335.1 Amphiura filiformis | reverse complement strand
TACGAATAGATAGAACAGCCTGATCAAATTCGGGAGTTACATTTTTACTCATATCCGTAATTTATTCAGGTTTTCACCATTCGACAGTCAAGCACGTTCTTGCTGTTTAATGGAACCTGGACATGTCTAGCAAATTTGGACTTCGCAATGTTTTGAACAGAGCATATAATACGCTCTTAAACGAAGTTATTTTAACAAATACATACTGATTGTGTGCTATCAATTTTTTCTGTACATGCTGTAATATTTGAATTTTGGATTCAATAGCTAAAGAACACGAACTAGCTTGGACACAAATCCCGGGGGGGCACTCACATGTTAAGGTGGTACGGGTATGTGCGGCGCTCAAGGGTCCCTTTTTCAGGCTCTCCGGCAGTTCCTTAAGCCCCACATTTGGATCTGCTCCAGTTCTTTGAGCCTCAAACTCTGACAATTGTAGCTCTAAAAGCTCAAATTTGGAAATAATTTAGAAATTTTTAGCTCAACAGCCTATAATTTGGCCCTAATTTCAGCTCTTCAAGCCCCTATTTTGCCCGAAAATCAGTTCTTAGTTCCCAAAGTTCGGCGCTCCGCGCCGCACACCCCTACCAAAATTTAAGTTGAGTGCCCCCCCGGGACACAAATACACCAGACGAGATGTCGTAAAATTAGAAGATTGCAACAAACATCGAGACACTGGACGGTGTTGTTGTTGACATAGGAAGCTTTTACGACATTAATTACCTGTTCAATTGCTTGGTCACTATCTAGGTACTAGGAGCCACAACATGCTCATTAATCAGGGCACAGTTCTCCCCCAATACATTTGTATATTCATTGAATGACCTTTGGAAATGTGGGTACAAAAACTCATACTCTGCAACTTGAGGTCAAATTTTGCACTATCATTGTTTAATTGAGCTTAGAGAACTATGTCATTGTGAAGAGGTTATTGTGATCCATAGTGCGTGTCGTCTTAGTAAGATCCTATAGGTCTTCAATAAGTGTTACAAGGCCGTATCTTTATTGCACCTCATATAACAACCTTAGCGGACAATTACTAGTCGCACTTTGAACCTCACAATTGTTATTTGTGTCTTCTTCTTACCAATATATTTCTACGTTTCTGAAATCCTCTGGAGGTTGGTCTAAGTCATATAAATAACATACGATGAATTTATGTATGAGCTACAGTTGTTCTAATGTCTACATGTATTTTATTGAAGCGGAAACAAGGCGAGATACCGAACCGTGTGTTCTACATACAAATAGCCAAACTGGAACATACAATGGATCATGTTCTCGAAATTCATTTTAATGGAATATTATTAATTTTCTAAGTAATTCTAATGTGGCTTCCTGATGTCGACTACTGGGATATTACTAACTGTCGACTCACAGTCTTCAACAACACAACTCGCCACTGACTCCAAAGAATTATTGGGACACCAGCGAGAACCATGGGTTGACATCTTAATCAACGTCATTCTGTGGAGTCTCTGCGCCTTTACCGTAATCGGGAACGCTCTAGTACTTATTGCATTTGCGGTGGACAGTCGTGTGAGATCGAAGGTGTCGAACTTGTATATTCTCAACTTAAGCATAGCTGATTTTATTGTCGGATGTATGTCAATACCACTTTATAACGTGTACATACATCGTGGAATTTGGCCTTTTGGAGAAGTGGTGTGTAAGTTTTGGATAAGTATGGATTTTTCTGCCTGTTCTGTGTCAGTCTATGGCATCGTACTGATCAGTTACGATCGTTTTATGTTAATCACCAAAGGACTCGATTATGATAAGCATCAGACAAAAATAAAATTTCTCATCTTGGCTGGAACATGTTGGGGTGTATCAATATTTAGAAATGCTTTAGCATACTGTGGATATGACGTATGGAACGAATCTGCCGTGGATTATGACATCGTCTGCGATAGTCCTCTTCTCTCTTCTGTGCCTTACATGACGTATGAGTGCGTCATATCATTCTTCATACCCGTCACACTGACCACTTATTTTAACGTAACTCTGTATTTAGACATAAGGCGGAGATCGCGAATTGTTCCAGGTTCACGACGTACAAATACAACAAATACAACAAGACCAGCATCCATATTAGTAGAACCAGCACAAACAAGTACCATAGGATCTGGACCTCATAGCAGCAGTGACAATCTTCAAGACAGCTCGTCTCCACATCACCGAGAAGGCACTAGGGATATCAGAAAACATCGCAAAGCAGCCGTAACTCTTGGTCTAATCGTGGCTGTTTCAACAACATGTTGGGCCATTTATTTCTCAATAACAATAACGAATGCCGTTTTCCAAGCTGATATTGGGAACGCACTAAATGTTGCATCTTATTATGTGTACTATGCTAATTCAGCAATAAATCCATTACTCTATGTGGCTACAAATCCTAATATAAGAAGAGGTATTGCTAGGATATTATTTCTGAAAAGGAAGTAATAATATGGGGGAACAAAACAAGTACAGTACAATTTGTTAACCATAAAATACAGGTTATATAATTTCGATTCTGCACTTTGTTGCGCTTTTCTCAGCCCAATTGCTGTAATTGTTAATATTTAATGAATCATGATAATCATAAACAATTAAACATTCAAAACCATTTGGGATCCACTTTTACGACGGGAGTTCATAACAATTTAAGTTTTTAGCGGGTTCGCCGTCACACAAGTCAAGCTTAGAACTGTCAAGCTTTCGTCAGGACTTCTTCAGGACAAAGTACCTAAGTTCACACGGGGCAGTCTTCAGTGAACGGCACTTTTCAGAGCCACCAGTAGGCAAGGGGCGGCCTACATGTCTCATACTTAGGTGCTTTGTCCTGCAGAAGTCAGAGCTAGACCTGATGAAAGCTTGACAGTTCTAGACTTGTCCGACGGCGAACCAACTACAAACTTACTAATTATTCAAAACCACATGCATTATGCGAAACTGCTTGCAAAGTTATGATAATTTTTATGATCCATTTAGTTATGTTTGTAAAGAGGATTTAGTATTTGAGGCAAATGATCCCGGTTTGGTTAAGCAGTGGTGTCCCGAACAAAATTGAGTGGTGAGTGGTCTTCCAACGATTACGGGATTGAGGAGAGACTGAAAATCTTCAACTGCAATTACAACTATTAACATGTGTACCTTTGCTCTTATTGTCCATGTTTTTCAGTCTCTCAAACTTTATACGGTAGGCCATTATAAACAAATATTCACCTCTTACCACCAACTTACAATACGCTCTCAAGTTCATGTGTTTTCCAAGTATTTGAAATGGCCGTAAAATGAAAATATTAAAATTCTGTCTCCATTTCATGTGCTTTTCTCTAACCATACTTGATATTTATTATCTGGGGCAAAAGCATCCCTATGGAATAATTACCGTAGCGATAGGTGAAAACAATTTTTGAAAATTGCTCCACTGCATTTAGTACGCATTATTATATAATAATATAATTTATGACCGTATGGTGCCATCTATAAATCTAATTTATTGCTGTCGTTGCTACATTTAAAGGCCCATTCAGTGTTTTGCTCAAATTTTGAGCAAAATTCAGATTTTGGTACCTTTATCATTGTCATGGCCGTGTATTTAAGACAAAATATGGCATTTACATGAATCTGTAATTTATATACTGACGGTATATAAATTAGCTACATGTATTTGAATGGGGCTTCAACTTCAACTGCAGTTTTCATTGTTTTTTGCCATATTTTTCATACCAAATGACAATTTGAATGACTTATCCTTCACTTTTAAGCAATTTATAAACAACGAATTTGTTTTACGCTGGGATCACTGAATGGGTCTTTAACTGTTTGGTTTGTTCTTTTTTTCTACTCTGATTTAATAAATGATTCTTTGCTTTAAATCATTGATTTGCTGAATGTCCGTTCAAAGGTCTGGAAATATATGTACAAGGACGTCAAGACGATATATATTGTAAAAAGGTTGCCCTGCTTTCAGTGTCGGTATCGACACAATACAATTATCGTTACCTTTAATATTATTGTAAGTGTTTGCAAATGACCACTTGTTATATTGGTAAAGTAATTGTTCTTATATAAACGGAAGTAATATTAAATTTTAAAGAGGAGTCAACACATGTATCACCAATGCAGTGCTCAATATTGACATATTTTACAGAACTAACTCTCAATATTTACTTAACTCTCTCCACGCGGTGTCGACTGCAGACGACAAATTTTTTTTTTTTAATCAAAATTTCAAAAATTTCAGAATTGTAAATTTTCATTACCATATTTGGAATCAACATGAAAAATACCAGGCTTGTTAAAACAAGTCTAGTATTGTTTCAGTGGTTCTTTAGATAGCTTATGGCTAGCGCGCAGAGCATTAAATACCATGCTTTCTCCTATGCAGCAGTAAAGATATTCCTTGTGTTATTTGTTGTTTGTTTGATGTTTTTAACACATATCCCAAGGTGTTTTAAATTCGAATGCAAGTACATTTCAATTTATGTAAAAGAGTGATAAATTCACTCTCAAAAAGATTGAAAAATTGAAAATCACTTCAAAAGAGTGAAAACCACTCCTAAAGGTATGATATGAAGGACATTGCTCTTTTGAGTAATGTTCCTAATATCATACCTTGATAGAGTGGTTTCCACTCTTTTAGGAGTGATTTTCACACTTCTTACTCTTTTGAAGAGTGAGGTTTTCACTCTTTTACATTAAGAGAGGTAGCATATCCTTTTAAACAAGCGTTTGTTACGAGCCGCAATGACTCAAGGCCAAAATCACCTTTCACACAAACTCACTCCAATGCACAACAATAATACACTGTTCAGTTGATTAAGTTAACAAAATCTAAGTCTTTTGTTAGTGATATCATAATGTTGATTATCCACTTGCAAGAGATCTAACAAGGCTTTGATATCATCTGTCATCAATGGTTTATCTTCTACATGAAGCTTTACTGTCCGTGTAGGAAAGTCGTCGCTGATAGCTGTATTAATTGAAAATAAAACATGCTTGATATGTGATAACAAAATGCACATTTTTTATAATGCTTATTTCTGCGCTGCTCCACTTTATTGACAGATGTGTTTGTTTTATAAACCAGACTCCAGTAAGTCTCTCAAAATCTCCTTCGTTGCTGTATAAAATGGCACATTTATTGGCTAAAAAAACTGGTTCATATGTACCTCCTTTTGAAGTACATTCGTTTTGAGTACCAATCATTTTGATACAGCTTGTATGTCACACAAAAACTGATGAGTACCAATCATTTTGATGCAGCTTGTATGTCACACAAAAACTGATGACTACCAATCATTTTGATACAGCTTGTATGTCACACAAAAACTGATGACTACCAATCATTTTGATACAGCTTGTATGTCACATCAAACACTGATGAGTACCAATCATTTTGATACAGCTTGTATGTCACATCAAAAACTGATGACTACCAATCATTTTGATACAGCTTGTATGTCATATCAAAAACTGATGAGTACCAATCATTTTGATACAGCTTGTATGTCACATCAAAAACTGATGACTACCAATCATTTTGATACAGCTTGTATGTCATATCAAAAACTGATGAGTACCAATCATTTTGATACAGCTTGTATGTCACATCAAAAACTGATGAGTACCAACCATTTTGATAAAGCTTGTATGTCACATCAAAAACTGATGACTACCAATCATTTTGATACAGCTTGTATGTCATATCAAAAACTGATGAGTACCAATCATTTTGATACAGCTTGTATGTCACATCAAAAACTGATGAGTACCAACCATTTTGATACAGCTTGTATGTCACATCAAAACTGATGAGTACCAATCATTTTGATACAGCTTGTATGTCATATCAAAAACTGATGAGTACCAATCATTTTGGTATAGCTTGTATGTCACATCAAACACTGATGAGTACCAATCATTTTGGTATAGCTTGTATGTCACATCAAAAACTGATGAGTACCAATCATTTTGATACAGCTTGTATGTCACATCAAAAACTGATGAGTACCAATCATTTTGGTATAGCTTGTATGTCACATCAAACACTGATGAGTACCAATCATTTTGGTATAGCTTGTATGTCATATCAAAAACTGATGAGTATCAATCATTTTGATACAGCTTGTATGTCACATCAAAAACTGATGAGTACCAATCATTTTAATATAGATTGTATGTCATATCAAAAACTGATGAGTACCAATCATTTTGGTATAGCTTGTATGTCACATCAAACACTGATGAGTACCAATCTTTTTGATACAGCTTGTATGTCACACAAAAACTGATGAGTACCTGTCATTTTGATACAGATTGTATGTCACACAAAAACTGATGAGTACCAATCATTTTGGTATAGCTTGTATGTCACATCAAAAACTGATGAGTACCAATCATTTTGGTATAGCTTGTATGTCATATCAAAAACTGATGAGTATCAATCATTTTGATACAGATTGTATGTCACACAAAAACTGATGAGTACCAATCATTTTGGTATAGCTTGTATGTCACATCAAAAACTGATGAGTACCAATCATTTTGGTATAGCTTGTATGTCATATCAAAAACTGATGAGTATCAATCATTTTGATACAGCTTGTATGTCACATCAAAAACTGATGAGTACCAATCATTTTGATAAAGCTTGTATGTCACATCAAAACTGATGAGTACCAATCATTTTGATACAGCTTGTATGTCACATCAAAAACTGATGAGTACCAATCATTTTGGTATAGCTTGTATGTCACATCAAAAACTGATGAGTACCAATCATTTTGGTATAGCTTGTATGTCACATCAACAATTGATAAGTACCAATCATTTTGATACAGCTTGTATGTCACATCAAAAACTGATGAGTACCAACCATTTTGATACAGCTTGTATGTCACATCAAAAACTGATGAGTACCAATCATTTTGATACAGCTTGTATGTCACATCAAAACTGATGAGTACCAATCATTTTGATACAGCTTGTATGTCACATCAAAAACTGATGAGTACCAATCATTTTGGTATAGCTTGTATGTCACATCAAAAACTGATGAGTACCAATCATTTTGGTATAGCTTGTATGTCACATCAAAAACTGATGAGTACCAATCATTTTGGTATAGCTTGTATGTCATATCAAAAACTGATGAGTATCAATCATTTTAATATAGATTGTTGTATGTCACATCAAAACTGATGAGTACCAATCATTTTGGTATAGCTTGTATGTCATATCAAAAACTGATGAGTATCAATCATTTTGATACAGCTTGTATGTCACATCAAAAACTGATGAGTACCAATCATTTTGATATAGATTGTATGTCACATCAAAAACTGATGAGTACCAATCATTTTGGTATAGCTTGTATGTCACATCAAAAACTGATGAGTACCAATCATTTTGGTATAGCTTGTATGACACATCAAAAACTGATGAGTACCAATCATTTTGGTATAGCTTGTATGTCATATCAAAAACTGATGAGTACCAACCATTTTGATACAGCTTGTATGTCACATCAAAAACTGATGAGTACCAACCATTTTGATACAGCTTGTATGTCACATCAAAAACTGATGAGTACCAATCATTTTGGTATAGCTTGTATGTCACATCAAAAACTGATGAGTACCAATCATTTTGGTATAGCTTGTATGACACATCAAAAACTGATGAGTACCAATCATTTTGATACAGCTTGTATGTCACATCAAAAACTGATGAGTACCAATCATTTTGGTATAGCTTGTATGTCACATCAAAAACTGATGAGTACCAATCATTTTGGTATAGCTTGTATGTCACATCAAAAACTGATGAGTACCAATCATTTTGATACAGCTTGTATGTCACATCAAAAACTGATGAGTACCAATCATTTTGGTATAGCTTGTATGACACATCAAAAACTGATGAGTACCAATCATTTTGATACAGCTTGTATGTCACATCAAAAACTGATGAGTACCAATCATTTTGGTATAGCTTGTATGTCACATCAAAACTGATGAGTACCAATCATTTTGGTATAGCTTGTATGACACATCAAAAACTGATGAGTACCAATCATTTTGGTATAGCTTGTATGTCATATCAAAACTGATGAGTACCAACCATTTTGATACAGCTTGTATGTCACATCAAAAACTGATGAGTACCAATCATTTTGATACAGCTTGTATGACACATCAAAACTGATGAGTACCAATCATTTTGGTATAGCTTGTATGTCACATCAAAAACTGATGAGTACCAATCATTTTGGTATAGCTTGTATGACACATCAAAAACTGATGAGTACCAATCATTTTGGTATAGCTTGTATGTCATATCAAAAACTGATGAGTACCAACCATTTTGATACAGCTTGTATGTCACATCAAAAACTGATGAGTACCAACCATTTTGATACAGCTTGTATGTCACATCAAAAACTGATGAGTACCAATCATTTTGATACAGCTTGTATGACACATCAAAAACTGATGAGTACCAATCATTTTGATACAGCTTGTATGTCACATCAAAAACTGATGAGTACCAATCATTTTGGTATAGCTTGTATGTCACATCAAAAACCGATGAGTACCAATCATTTTGATACAGCTTGTATGTCACATCAAAAACTGATGAGTACCAATCATTTTGGTATAGCTTGTATGTCACATCAAAACTGATGAGTACCAATCATTTTGATACAGCTTGTATGTCACATCAAAAACTGATGAGTACCAATCATTTTGGTATAGCTTGTATGTCACATCAAAAACTGATGAGTACCAATCATTTTGGTATAGCTTGTATGTCATATCAAAAACTGATGAGTACCAATCATTTTGATACAGCTTGTATGTCACATCAAAAAATGATGAGTACCAATCATTTTGGTATAGCTTGTATGTCACATCAACAATTGATGAATATCAATCATTTTGATATAGCTTGTATGTCACATCAAACACTGATGAGTACCAATCATTTTGATATAGATTGTATGTCATATCAAAAACTGATGAGTACCAATCATTTTGGTATAGCTTGTATGTCACATCAAAAACTGATGAGTACCAATCATTTTGGTATAGCTTGTATGTCATATCAAAAACTGATGAGTATCAATCATTTTAATATAGATTGTATGTCACATCAAAACTGATGAGTACCAATCATTTTGATACAGCTTGTATGTCACATCAAAAACTGATGAGTACCAATCATTTTGATACAGCTTGTATGTCACATCAAAAACTGATGAGTACCAATCATTTTGGTATAGCTTGTATGTCACATCAAAAACTGATGAGTACCAATCATTTTGGTATAGATTGTATGTCACATCAACAATTGATGAATATCAATCATTTTGATATAGCTTGTATGTCACATCAAACACTGATGAGTACCAATCATTTTGATATAGATTGTATGTCATATCAAAAACTGATGAGTACCAATCATTTTGATACAGCTTGTATGTCACATCAAAAACTGATGAGTACCAATCATTTTGGTATAGCTTGTATGTCACATCAAAAACTGATGAGTACCAATCATTTTGATACAGCTTGTATGTCACATCAAAAACTGATGAGTACCAATCATTTTGATACAGCTTGTATGTCACACAAAAACTGATGAGTACCAATCATTTTGATACAGCTTGTATGTCACATCAAAAACTGATGAGTACCAATCATTTTGGTATAGCTTGTATGTCACACAAAAACTGATGAGTACCAATCATTTTGATATAGATTGTATGTCACATCAAAAACTGATGAGTACCAATCATTTTGATACAGCTTGTATGTCACATCAAAAACTGATGAGTACCAATCATTTTGATACAGCTTGTATGTCACATCAAAAACTGATGAGTACCAATCATTTTGATACAGCTTGTATGTCACATCAAAACTGATGAGTACCAATCATTTTGGTATAGCTTGTATGTCACATCAAACACTGATGAGTACCAATCATTTTGATACAGCTTGTATGTCACATCAAAAACTGATGAGTACCAATCATTTTGGTATAGCTTGTATGTCACATCAAAAACTGATGAGTACCAATCATTTTGGTATAGCTTGTATGTCACATCAAAAACTGATGAGTACCAACCATTTTGATACAGCTTGTATGTCACATCAAAACTGATGAGTACCAATCATTTTGATACAGCTTGTATGTCATATCAAAAACTGATGAGTACCAATCATTTTGGTATAGCTTGTATGTCATATCAAAAACTGATGAGTACCAATCATTTTGGTATAGCTTGTATGTCACATCAAAAACTGATGAGTACCAATCATTTTGGTATAGCTTGTATGTCATATCAAAAACTGATGAGTACCAATCATTTTGATACAGCTTGTATGTCACATCAAAAACTGATGAGTACCAATCATTTTGATGCAGCTTGTATGTCACATCAAAACTGATGAGTACCAATCATTTTGGTATAGCTTGTATGTCATATCAAAAACTGATGAGTACCAATCATTTTGATACAGCTTGTATGTCACATCAAAAACTGATGAGTACCAATCATTTTGGTATAGCTTGTATGTCACATCAAAAACTGATGAGTACCAATCATTTTGGTATAGCTTGTATGTCATATCAAAAACTGATGAGTATCAATCATTTTGATACAGCTTGTATGTCACATCAAAAACTGATGAGTACCAATCATTTTGATATAGATTGTATGTCACATCAAAACTGATGAGTACCAATCATTTTGATACAGCTTGTATGTCACATCAAAAACTGATGAGTACCAATCATTTTGGTATAGCTTGTATGTCACATCAAAACTGATGAGTACCAATCATTTTGATACAGCTTGTATGTCACACAAAAACTGATGAGTACCAATCATTTTGATACAGCTTGTATGTCACATCAAAAACTGATGAGTACCAATCATTTTGATACAGGTTGTATGTCACACAAAAACTGATGAGTACCAATCATTTTGATACAGCTTGTATGTCACATCAAAAACTGATAAGTACCAATCATTTTGATACAGCTTGTATGTCACATCAAAAACTGATGAGTACCAATCTTTTTGATACAGCTTGTATGTCACATCAAAAACTGATGAGTACCAATCATTTTGATACAGCTTGTATGTCACATCAAAAACTGATGAGTACCAATCTTTTTGATACAGCTTGTATGTCACATCAAAAACTGATGAGTACCAATCTTTTTGATACAGCTTGTATGTCACATCAAAAACTGATGAGTACCAATCATTTTGATACAGCTGGTATGTCACATCAACAATTGATGAGTACCAATCATTTTGATACAGCTTGTATGTCACATCAAAAACTGATGAGTACCAATCATTTTGATACAGCTTGTATGTCACATCAAAAACTGATGAATACCAATCATTTTGATACAGCTTGTATGTCACATCAAAAACTGATGAGTACCAATCATTTTGATACAGCTTGTATGTCACATCAAAAACTGATGAGTACCAATCATTTTGATACAGCTTGTATGTCACATCAAAAACTGATGAGTACCAATCTTTTTGATACAGCTTGTATGTCACATCAACAATTGATAAGTACCAATCATTTTGATACAGCTTGTATGTCACATCATCATTTTGATACAGCTTGTATGTCACATCCCAGTTGTATGACAAAATAAAGCAACATTTTTAGAATAATGTCAAAATGTTGTTGTTTTTCTCGGCAACGTTTAAACAAATATTTTGTCAAATAATGTTAGCATGTTTTGCAGTAACTTTAAGAAATGTTTTACAGACGTTTTATAACCTTTATATATAATCCGAACATTGGGCTACTCCAGTTGAACTCCATACACCCCTTAATATGGAAACCAAGCTTAATCTCCCACACATGGAGATTTCAAATGGAATCACCAATTATTCAGATAACCATATTTGCAATCCACACTCCCTTCTATGGATTTAGCCCATAAAAGGTTCCTGCCAACCTTGTGTAACCTTTTGAGAAAGGTTTCGAAACATGTGTTTACTGGAATTTCTTTTATTTCCCCAATTGAATACCCGAGCACCTTTCAATTAAAAACTATTTCCCAATCTGATTTAGTCAAATTAATGGAAGCGTAACTGTAAATTTAAATAATTATTGGGTTAAACCTGGTCACACACTTAAATAGATTGGTATGACCAAACGGGACTCGTTTGCTTAATTAAAAAACATCTTCATACATTATCTGGTTGTCTAATGAAGATTGAAAAGTATCGTATAAAGACATTTTTATTAAAACATTAATGGTTCAAGGTTCTAATTTGAGATATTTTAAACTGAATTTGTAAGTCATTTTTATTTATTATCAATAAAAGCTTAATAAACCTACGTGAAACTATTATTATTCTCAAATGCCGTACAATGTTCCCAAAATGTCCCTGGAGATGCCTTTACAATGATCTTTAAATGGTCGTCAATTAAAACTAGTTTCTGCATGGTATCAGGAAAATTATGGTGGAAGAAATTGCCAGCCATAAGGTGGTACTACACCCCTTGATAAATTTGTGACTATTTTCTCATTTTTCTCAAAAAATATTAAGACACTGGTAAGGCCAAAAGAAACAAGTTTGTTTCCTGTAGCGCGCGCATTTCGTTTTTGATGGCTTTTTTGCGCATTTAAATTTGTTGACTTTTGATTTTTTTTTAAACGGAAAAATCGCAAAAAATAATATATTCATTACTGGAGTAATACAAATTCATGAAAACCTTGCTTGCTGTTATTGAAACGCTCAATGCTTTATGTAAATCCTTTGGTTGCCAAGTCCTATTGCAGTTGAAATCCATAGATCCTGTGTAAAAAAACATTTCTTAGTTTCCCATTAAGCTAAATCAAATATGACTTTTTGTGTGAGTGTCGGAGAGACCTACTGTAAATAATGCGCTATATTAAGGCAGCTGTGTACTCTGCTTTTTATGATGAACATAATTGCTTACCTATAGATGCTGTATTTATTGAGTTATCGTTATCGTGTACCTAAATCTTCATTTGACCGAAATAATGAAAATTGAAATAAAAGCCGTTGAAGTTTAAAGTGGTCACATTTTACACTTTGATCGAAGCTCACAGGAGAATGCGGCAGTTCTCGTTTTTCTACCTTACATTACTCAAACATCGGGTAAATCCACAGAAGTTTGGGCGAAATCTATTCATATCTTGATGTTTAAATCGGGGGAAAGAACTTGAAAAAAAAAATCACATTTTATCAGCTAAAACGGAGCCATTTGACCGCCGGTATCTCTGCCTTTCCTTGCTGTCCCTATTTTATCCCCGAACAATTTCTGGGGAGGGGGCACTTGCGTAATAGCCTACGCCCTCTCCTCCCCGGTTACGGCTCTGATGATATTAAATTCAATAATCCTTGTGGTTGTCAAAAGAAAAATAGCGCCATCAGTAAATCAAACGACTTTCAATTACATTCTTTGATTCGTACGCCGCTGTTTAATAAATGGTGTAGTAGAGGTGGTGTTTCCAGAGAGATACAATCAAAAAATTAATTTTTAATTAAAATTAAATTTAAATTTAAGCTGCAACAAGCTATAAGGAATAGTAAAATAAAGCAAAACTAAATGTAATCAATTATGATCATCAATCAAAACGAGATAAAGTATTTGATGTTATATAGAATAAATGAATTAATTAATTCCATTCGCAAATAAATAGATAAGTAAAATAAGTAAATAATTAATATAAATAAGTGAGTGAATAAATGAATAAATAGATAAATATTATAAATCAATCTATACATAATTTGTATTTGGTTTGGTTTAGTTGGCGCATCTCTGAGCAAATTAGCAAATGAGTAAAGAAAGAAAGAAGAAAGAAAGAAAGAAAGAAAGAAAGAAAGAAAGAAAGAAAGAAAGAAAGAAAGAAAGAAAGAAAGAAAGAAAGAAAGAAAGAAAGAAAGAAAGAAAGAAAGAAAGAAAGAAAGAAAGAAAGAAAGAAAGAAAGAAAGAAAGAAAGAAAGAAAGAAAGAAAGAAAGAAAGAAAGAAAGAAAGAAAGAAAGATAAGAAAGACAAAACCCGCAACACTTTATATTGAGGACCATGATCCTATAAATAGAGGTCCTCTTGCCTTAAGGTTTAAATATGCTTGAATTACATTATCAAATTAATTTGGGTCATACTATTATTCCCAAGTGTTTCTATTATAATATAAACATGACATTCATGTATGAAAATAATTCCTCTGCATATCTTTCCCTGGATGGCGTATTTTAGATTATCGTAAGAGATAATTAATGCTAGTGGTAGACTGGCAGTGGTAGCGAGGATACAAATATGTTGCTAACTTCACATCGAGCTTAACTGGGGTTTGGTTTAGTTGGCGCATCTCTGAGCAAATTAACAGGACCAGTATCCATCGGCATTTCAAAGAGAATTGATTGAGATGTTCGGCTCAAGAGTGATGACAAGATTAATATATATATGTCGAATTTCATTTATACCGGTACTCATCAGCACAATATTGGCAGGGCAGACGGCAATTGCACAACGTAAGTGAATTATATATTTATTTGTATATGTTTCATTTTCATATACATTATTACTTTGAAGCAATATCCCAGCAAACACAAAATGTTTTCGACATCATTAGCAAAAGGTTAGAAAAGGTTGCCAGAAAACGTTTAAATGTCGGGTTATATAAAAGGTATAAAACGTTTTCATAACATTCAAAAACATTTTTGATAACTTACTGCATTTTAACATCGTTATTTAAGTGTTGACAAAATAGTTGGCAAAAAGTGTTGGCAGAAAAATATTTTTGTAGTGTGTTTTCATACAGAACGTTTTAAAACGGTTTCATGACCTAACGACATTTAATGTCATTAAAACGTTTTTACCAAAACCAAAAACCTGTTTAAAAAGGTTTTAAAAACGTTTTGTGTTTGCTGGGATACCAATGCGATTTCTATCTGCAATAATGGAATACATGGGGTTACATGAATGATGACTCCATTGAAAATCTACACCCCTGTGTTCCATAGGGGGTTTTGGATTTCAACTGAAATAGCCCATTGTTATTGTTATTGTATTTATTGTAATTATTATTATCAACCTTTTAAATTGGAAAACATCCCTTCTTTATTTCTCATCAACACCAATTAAAAGGGCATTTCGTGATCCACAGCCTCATCCCCCACTTTTCTCAAAAAAAAAGTTGAGATTTTTATATCACTGGAATACTCTGGCTACATAATGTTTATGTACAAAATATTTCTTGCAGATTAATTCGTTTAGCAAAGATATCGCGAAATTTGAATTTCGTTCTGGTGCACCAGAACGAAATTACAACGTATTGTCTATGGAGCAGTGTAATACACATAATCATGCATAACTCGCAAACGCAAAGTCGGAATCAACTGAAATTTTGGGAATATGCTTTTTTCGTGGATATGTACTGAAAAATGTCATAAAAAGAGGATGCTAGGATCACGAAATACTCCTTTAAATTAGATCATCGATCATAATTTCAGATTGATTTCACCTTAGCGAAACAAAGTTTTTTCACATTAATAAAGGTCCATTCAAGTGTTCAAAAAGTATTGCTTATAAATTGCCTAAAAGTGTAGGAATAGGATAAGTCGTTAAGATTGTAATTAGGTATTTTTGAAATGATCAATTTGGCAAAAACGAAGAAAACAGCAGTATTGACCAAGTTGAAGCCGCATTCAAATACATGTAGCTAATTTATATACTGTCAGTTGTCACAGCTTTATATGGAATTGTTGCTGAATAGCTGTAAAAGAAATAACAAAATGTATGCACAAGTTATCCTAAGACAAAATAAGGCATTTTACATGAATCTGTGTAGAAATTATTCTACGTAAGTAGAGAAATTACTCTATTTAAGTAGAGATTTACATAAGTAGAGAAATTAATTACAGATTCGTGTAAATGACTTACGGCTTTCAGCTTAACCACTAGCATGCTATCCCACCAAACACAAAAACGTTTTAAAAACGTTTTAAATAAGTTATATTTTGGCTTTTGGTTTAGGTAAAAACGTTTTAATAACATTAAAATGTCGGGTTATATAAAGGTCATGATAACGTTTTAAAACGTTTTGTATGAAAACAAACTACAACAATATTTCAAAATGTTTTCAAAAAATGTTATTGTAAACTATTTTTGCAAACATTTTTGCCAAATATTGTGTCAATACTTAAATAACATTATGTTAAAATATTTGAACCCAGCAAACACAGAAATGTTTTTTCAAAACCTTTTAATAACATTTAAATGCCGGGTTATATAAAGGTCATGAAAACGTTTTTAAAACGTTATTGAAAATATTTTGGGCAAACATTTTTCGAAAAATATTTTTTCAACCCCAAAATAACTGTTCAGAATGTTTTGTATCAAGTTTTCAAGAATGTTTTTGGAATGTTATTAAAACGTTTTTATACCCTTTATATAACCCGACATTTAAACGTTTTCTGTAAAACATTTTTATTTGCTGAGCAGTAGATTATCAAAAAATGTTTTTTTAAGGTTATGAAAACGTTTTATACTCTTAATATGTGATGCGATCAAGCAAAATCAGTCGGAACTCGGCAATAATAAATTTTCAGTTTCTTACAGGATAGTAAAAAACATTTACAAAGCTGGATTTTGCAGAAAACCCCATTGAAATTGAACAACCAGTTCCAAAGATATGAGCAATTAAAGAGTTTCCAAAACAAGAAGAAACAAAAGGAAATATTTCCTTTATTTGGCTATATCTCAAAATCAATATTGCCGAGTTCCGACTGATTTTGCTTGATCGCATCACATATACCCTTTATATAACCCGACATTTAAACGTTTTCTGACAACCTTTTATAACCTTTTGCGAATGATGTCGAAAACGTTTTGTGTTTACTGGGGCTATGTTAGCTTATCTATGGCAGAAACAAAGTTGCCAAAACCTGAAATTTGATGATTTTTACGATCCTCCCGATGAGCAAATCACTGAAATGGGCCCTTTAAGGGGGTACTACACCCCTGACCAATTTTGTGCCTATTTTTGCATTTTTCTCCAAAACTATAGCGCATTGGTGACAGTTAAGATATGCATGTTGTAGGGGCAAGGACTACAACTATTGCTCTGAAAATTCAGCAACTCAAGGCAAGAAGTTATTGATTTATTGACCAAATACTGGTTTTCCCTCATTTTTGACTGGAACTCCACAACTGCTGTCTGTGCCGAAATTTCCAGTGCAGTAGTTGTAGTCCTTGCCCCTATAAAATACACATCTTACTTGTCATCAATGCGCTATAATTTTTGAGAAAAATGCAAAAATGATGTTGAAACCCATATATTTATATCATGATGAATTAACGACATATGAATTTGAAAAGATGGATAATAAAACTCTCGGAACACATCTGTAGTAAACTTCTACTGCCCTTTGGCAAATTTGATGATGTTACCACCACATCAGTCATGTTCCCTTAGAGTATTGCAGCTATGTAGTCTATGTCTGCATAGCTATACAAATTATCAATCAAGAGCGGTGATCAAAATAAAGAAAAATATCACCCCATCAAACGCAAAATACATTGAGTTCAAAAATATATGAAACGGAAAAACGGTTAAAACATTTGTTGATAAACTATTGTTTTTGTATAATGTTCACATTAATAACACCAAAATGAGGTATCTCTTTGTATATTCAGTAAGCCGGCCAATGACTGACCTTGATATGTACATTTGATTGGATACTGTTATAGCATCCAATTTTACGACTGAGTCGTTTAGCACGACATCCTAACAGGGAACACAGTTGTTTGACTACGGAGTGAACGTGTTGAAAGACCCATTATTGATTATTATTATTATCATTATTATTATTATTATTAAGCGAAATATATACCATGGAAGAGACTTTATAATGTTTACGTTTGAAAATGCATTCATAGGCATATGGAACTAAATTCAGTTGCGACCTCTTTAAAAAAAAATATGTAATATATTTTTGCAATGACAATATTTTTATAATCTGAAACTGTTTAATGAAATTGAAACTGACTCACAAAGCAAATACATTTTGTTGCTCACCTGTGAGCTTTCTGAAACTAGTCCTGAATTTATTATTTTATATCTGCCGATGCATATATAAATGTTGACCTTATTTCAATGTTGAACGTTTTTATTACAAATTTAATTAATTGAAACGTTTACGCATGACTAAACTGCAGATGTGTATTCGTATTGTTACGAGTCGTACTGACTCAAGGAGAAAATCACCTTTTACCCAAATTCACTCCAATGCACAACAACAATACACTGTTTGATTATGTTAACAAAATATAAGTCTTTAATTGAAAGTAAAATATGATTGGTACATAACAACAAATACACATACAATATAATCACACAATCACAA
This sequence comes from Amphiura filiformis, assembly GCF_039555335.1. NCBI lineage: Eukaryota > Metazoa > Echinodermata > Ophiuroidea > Amphilepidida > Amphiuridae > Amphiura > Amphiura filiformis. The sequence continues at coordinate 4,729,078 of NC_092634.1, read as the reverse complement.
TTTTAACTTATTAGTACTTAACCAGCAGTCTTGGTGATAATAGAATTCTTGCAATATTCTGGACGGCTGATATATAGATCCTTATTCAGCGAAGTCCATTGTACATTTGCATTTATATATCCTTGCGTATACAATCCTTTGCGTATAGAAATGGTGCCGCTTTCGCCTAATACTTAACTCCTTGCGCAGTTCTCAAAACACTTAACTCCTTGCGCCGTTCTCAAAACACTTTTAAAACTCTTTGCGCAGATGACAATCTCTTAAAAATTGAGTTTCTTTCAATCACTTTCTTTCTCCAGGAAACAGAATTCTTATTCCGCTAAATGCGGTGCGCTTAAACGCGAATAAAATATTTTCATACGCGTACACACAAAAACAACATTCATATGGGAGATGACGCCTTGCCGCAGCAGCTCGGGACTTAGCATGCTTAGTGTTGTGATAATTACAGGATAAAGGCTTATCCTTAGGCCTATCCTTAAGCCTACCTACCAGACCAAGAGAAGGGTTAGATTAACTTACCCAACAAACTCCAAATTGAGAAAAAGCATTCTTAAAAAGCAAAACCTAACCTCTTTCTGTTGAGGTCTTGAACATTTACAGGTCTGTCCTGGCTGAAACGCAAACTTGAAGTGATGACCGCTTTCATCCTTATGAAACGCCTGAATAACCAATAATCAATCAATGCGATATTGTTATACAATCGCTGAACAACCTCTTTGTCCAACAGCTGACAGCTTCGTAAGAAAAAACATTTTCTGCTCTGCTCCACTTTACTGACAGATGTGTAGTTTTATAAACCAGACTCCAGCAAGTCTTTCATACACTCAAAATCTCCTTCGTTGCTGTATTAAAATAGCATATTATTGGCTCTGCAAACTGGTTTAAATGTACCTCCTTTTGAAGCATAACATGACCAACACATATCATAGAGAATTTACCAACTCCCATGATATTCTGCCAAGAACAAACGTAAGCTTTTACATTTTATACTCCTAAAAAACCCATGGTCTATTAATAGACCATTTTGTCATTCACTTCCTGGGGAAATTTCTAAAATGATGTCATATTTACTTTACAGAATCAGGGATTCCCCTAATGGTGCAATACACTGAACTTTCTGTAATAGTAGGGATTTTCTAAGATTATTAAACTCTGATTGAGTGCACTGTACCCAAAGGGATTTCCCCAAAAACATGCAATAACACACAGACTCCCCTTTCTATTATTTCTAATGACATAGCTTTATCTTGTAAACAAATATAAATACCGTAATCAAATTAAATTACTCACATCACAGTATAAAAATTATGTTCTCAAACTAAACGTTCATCTGTACATGGCACATCGCATGATAAAAAATATAAAAAGATAGCAATAAACTGACCACGGTAAATCAATTACAGACGAAGTGACAGGTATTATAAAGAGAGAACAGAAAACGAAAATAAACTCACACCACCAGAGTATTTTCGTCAATGACAGCGAGAGAATCAAGTATCTTGTGTAGCTGTTGTGATGGGAATTTATCGACACATGACAATATTACTAAAACAAATAAAATACAGTTTGTCTCAAAAGAAATACAATTTAGGTTTGGAAAGTATTCAAAAATCTTAAACACTGAACTAAACATTGGTGGTATTTATTAATGGGAATATTGCGTTTTTTATTTTCTTATTTCTTGCAGATTTCCGGTAATAAATACATATAAATGACTTACCAAGGGAAATATATACCGTGGAATTTAATGTTTAAGTTTGAAAATGAAGCCAAATTAAGTTGCAACCTCTTTTACAAATCAACATTATCTGAAACTATTTAATAAAATTGAAACTAATTCACAAAGCAAATTAATTTTGTTGCTCAGCTGTGAGCTTTCTGACTCTAGACGTGAATTTATTATTTTATATCTGCCGATGCATACATTAATGTTGACCGTATTTCAATGTTGAACGTTTTTATTAAAGATTTAATTAATTGAAACCATTACACCTGGCTAGCTGCAGATGTGTATTTAAATTAAACATTCATCTTTAAACCCTTATCATTAAATTTATTCAACCACTTAACATTAAATTTCAATAAAACAATTAAAACGATCGCACACAGTCAAAAAGATAAACATGAAACATACTTTTTATTTTATCTGTAAAGTAATGTAGACGTACCAGTGAGGAGGATGTCAATGTTGATTTAAAGTGCAATATCATTTGTAATGGTAGGACGACCAACAATGAAAAAAACACATCGCCTACCCTCAGTAAACAGGGATTTGAATTTATTTATCATTAAATTTCAATAAAACAACTACAATGATCGCAAACAGTTGAGAAGAAAAACACAAAGCAAACTTTTTTCATGAAAATAACCACGTTTTATTTTTCTGTAAAGTGATTTTAACGTGGTAGGCGTACTGGTGTCAATGTTGATTTTAAAGTGCAATATCATTTGTAATGGTAGGACGAGCATGGTAATAAGATATTAATATTCTTTTTCATTAGCCTTGCGGTGACCCATGGATTTAATTATATTAAATTTACATACAAAGTAAAGACCATGGTCCATTAATTTTGTGAATTTTATTTATTTTTCATGCATGAAGTAGCACTTGGTATACCCAGTTGAGTAAATACAAATAATATAAGAACATTATTGGATCGATCCTTAATGTATTATTTCGTGTAAGCTAATCCTAATCCTAAACTCCTAGCCCTAATCCTAATCCTAAACTTAGTCTAACCCTAATCATAACCCTAATTCTAACCCTAATACATTATGGTCTTAAGATTTTGAGGGCGTTATTTTATGATATTTATGTTATTTAACGGTTTGCTATGCTATCAACAAAAAGCATTTCTATCTGGTGTTAATGTTGCAAGAACCCGCAGCTTTCCAGGTTCTGATCTTGTGATGATGACCTTCAGAGTGAGACTGAAAAAACCAAGAAACCCAAACCACTGATGGTAAAGTTTGACCTCGAGAAACTGAAGGACCCAGACGTGGCAAGAGAATTCGCAGCCAACATTTGGAGGAAAATTTGGTCCGCTGATCTGCATGAATGTTACAGACCTGGATTTGGAGTCCTTAACGGACACCTTTAGTACAGCTCTCACTGAGACCGCCTCTGAGCTCTTAGGCAAACACCGCCATGTGAAGAAGCCATGGATCACAAAAGAAGTGCTGGAGCTCTGCGATAGGAGAAGAGAGTTGAAATGTAAACGGAACAATCCAGATGGAGCAAGAGAATATAGGGAGGCCAACAAGTTGGTTAAGAATGGCATTAAAGAAGCGGAGGAAAACTGGATTGGACAGCAATATGAAGAGGTGAAGTCAAGGCTGAACAAGAGCAACAGTAGAAAGGCATGCCGACTGGTAAAGAATTTAACCACTGTAAAGAACAGCAGATCTGCAACTATACAGGACAATAAGTGTTTATTGGAAGAAAAAGAGATTCTTAGTAGGTGGGCGGAGTACTGCTCTGACTTGTACAACTACGAACTGCAAGGTGATCCATCAGTCCTAGACTGCCCACAGTATTACCCAGATAATGAGGAAGGTCAGCATATTCTGCGAGAAGAGGTAGAAGCCGTTGTGAAAGCACTGAAAAAGGGCACATCACCAGGCATAGATAACGTTCCAGGTGAGCTTGTTCAAGCAGCAGGTGATCGTGCTAAAAGATAAACAACATTTGGAAGACGGGCAAATGACCTACACCTTGGACACAGTCTCCAGTGATTACACTCCCCTCTCTAGCTTTGTCAGAACTACCGCACAATCAGCCTCATCAGCCACCCCAGCAAAATAATGTTAATACTTATCTTGAACAGACTGAAACCTCTGGCGGAGACCATCATCGCTCAAGAACAGGCGGGCTTCAGAGCAGGAAGGACTGAGTACCACAGAACAGATATTCAACCTTAGAAAACTGTGTGAAAAACATCTCCAACACCAGCAGGACCTATACCATGTCTTCATTGACTTTCAGAAGGCGTTCGATAGGGTGTGGCATGCTGCACTTTGGGTCACTATGAGGACGTATAACATCAACCCAACACTAGTGCGTACCATCCAACAGCACAGTAATGCATTGAGTGCAGTGTTGGCAAATGGAAACATAGGAGATTGGTTTCAAACATCAGTCGGGGTGAGACAAGGTTGCCTGCTATCACCAACGCTTTTCAACTTGTTCCTGGAAAGAATTATGGCTGATGCACTAGAGAACCATGAGGGAACTGTTAGCATCGGAGGCAGAGCAGTATCTAATCTTCGCTTCGCTGATGATATAGATGACTTAGCTGGCAGTGAGACAGAACTCAAGTCCCTGATTAATAACCTCCATCAAACATCACAGAGGTATGGAATGGAAATAAGTGCAGAAAAGACCAAGCTGATGACCAACAATCCATCAGGAATCAAATCAAATCCTCAAAGGACAAAACTGAACAAGAAAAGCAATCTGGTGTCGTGTATGGTATCCCTTGCAAAGACTGTGACTCCCTATATTGGTGAGTCTGGACCTGGACGCAAGCTCGAAAAGAGGCTAACAGAACATAAATCCAAAGCGGCCAGTTCCAAGTCAGCGATCAAGGAACACATCCACAGGAGCAAGAGACACCAGATTGACTGGGAGAACGTAAAAGTGTTAAAGAGGGAATCCAAGGACTTTCCTCGCAGGGTCTTGGAAGCAATCCATATTAGAACTAAAAGACCCAGACTGAACCGTAACAAAAGGTTAGACATCGACCCTGTCTGGAACAACCTCCTGACCCCCCGGAAGCAAGGGGGCGGCACAACATTTTCAAGTTTGGCGTCATCAACTCCTGTGACGTCATCGGAGATGTCCTAGTACTACATCACTAGCAACAACAATCTTCAGAGTAATAACATCCGCTGAAGACGCCCGTTGACCCGGTGAAAGCGCTCCCGATGAGTGCACCAAATTTGAGTAGCGTAGAAGTATAATTTTTGTCGGCTGCTGTCGGCTGCTATCAGAGCCAACAAACCTTTAAATGTAGCAGATATGCGAGGTCTGCTTGTTTTCTGTTGACAAGGGGCAGTCTACAGTGAACGGCTCTTTTCAGAGCCACCAAACCTTTAAATTTAGCAGATAGGCGAGGTCTGCTTGTTTTCTGTTGACAAGGGGCAGTCTTCAGTGAACGGCTCTTTTCAAAGCCACCAAACCATTAAATTTAGCAGATAGGCGAGGTCTGCTTGTTTCTGTAGACAAAGGGCAGTCTTCAGTGAACGGCTCTTTTCAGAGCCACAAAACCTTTAAAAATCAGCAGATAGGCGAGGTCTACTTGTTTCTGTAGACAAGGGGCAGTCATCAGTGAACGGCTCTTTTCAGAGCCACCAATACCTTTATATTAGCAGATAGGCTAGATCTTCTTGTTCTCTGTTGACAAGGGGCAGACTTCTTTTCAGAGTCATCAGTAGGCAAGGAGCGGTCTACATGTCTCATTCTTAGGTACTTTGTCCTGAAGAAGTCAGAGTTATTCCTGACGAAAGCTTGACAGTTTTGAACTTGTCCGACGGCGAACCCGCTAAAAACCAACTAATTGTTATGAATTCCCGTGGTAAAAGCCTATCCCACAATTTATATGATGTAGGCGTGCAAGAACAAGATAATAACCTTTCTGGTCGTTCCAGAATGCTTACACATTTTCAAAAGTTTCAAAAAAGTGAGCCGGGGTGTAGGCTTTTTAAACTTGCTGCTTTCTTTACGTTATCAACGTTTTTTTGGTAGTTAAAATAATCACGGTGATCGAGATTACAGAGAATTCAGACCAGCAGAAGGCCACAAATACATTTTAAAGACTTCCGTTACTGTCAATAATTATTGTTTTCTGATTAATTCATCCCCAAAAGTTGATGGTAAATTAATTAGCAAAATAATAGATCCAGTTGATGGGTTATATCGATCAAATGCATCGGCGCTCTGAAACGGTGCGTGCGTGAGAATCGCATTTCTGCAAAAGAACGCATAACATACACACATGACATAACATAACATAATTTTTTTTAAATAAATGTTAGTTTATGTAGCGCCTTTCACATGTGTGTACATGTACCAAGGCGCTTTACATTTATTCCGCTGTCGTTAGAATATGTCAGCTGCCATACAATGCCTAAAGCATGCTCATACCTTTGGGCAGCGCTCAATGGACACTATTCATAAAAGCTTCCCATTTCACCCCTGGGTAGAGCGAGGCAAGTAAGGTAAAGCGCCTTGCCCAAGAGCACAACACGATGGCACCGCTGGGGCTCGAACTCGCAATCCACCGATTACAAGGTAGAGCACGTACCGCTGCGCCAACGTGCCCCTAAACATAGAATAACATAGCATAGCATAGCATAGCATAGCATAGTATAACATAGCATAGCTCTATGTTTGTTTGTTTGTTTGTTTGTTTGTTTATTTCTTCTTTATACTGGGTCCATATTAAGGGGAAAATTTAAGTATTCCCTGTTCTTCCATATGGCCCATGTTATTTGTTTTAACCTCAACAGAGAGGTTATCAAGAAATGGTTACACCAAGTGCTACTTCGTGTATGCTGAAACAGAATTCACAAATGGACCCATGATCTTTACTTTGTATGTACATTTAATATAATTAAATCCATGGGTCACCGCAAGGCTAATGAAAAAGACCTCAATGAAGTTTCGTGCTGTAACACAGCACTTTCTCAAGTTGAATCAATTCAATTTGAGAAAGTGTTGTGTTACAGCACGAAACGTCATTGAGGTATGTCAACATCAACTATTTTATATTGGATTTGTATTAGAACTATGTAAATAAAATTGTTACCTTTTTGACCTCAGCACATGTGTATGTATGATGTACCTTACCTTACCTTGTAGTATTATTTTCGTAGGGTGATTGAGGTTAAATGTTTGAGTGAATGAAACATTCATGTAATATGAAGGTATATGCTGAAATGTATCATTTTTATTGTTTTTTGTTCTTTTTTATTTGTTCTTTTTGTAATAAATAATGATAAGACACCCAAAATATCCACGATAGTGTCAGTAAGTTATGGGTTACAGGTCGATAGTCTTAAGGTCATTAGTCCAAAAACCCAGTAATTTTATTCTATACCCTAAACCTAACCCCAACCATAACCCTAAACTTCGCCCTAACCTATAACCTAAGCTTTAATCCTAAACCTAAATCTAGCCCTATAACCCCAAACCATACCTAACCCTGACTCTCTGAATCCTGACCTATAACTCATGCACATCACCCATGCATACATTCCACTCCGCAGCCCTTAAGGGTACTTGCCCATCAATTTCATTCAGGGGCGTGTTTGAAAAACGGCACAGCGCATTAAAAAGAATAAAAAATACTAAAATTTTCACCAGGGTTCGAACCACTGCCAATTGCACTATGAATGCAAAAGATGCCTACTGTACCACGGTGACGTGCGCAATCGATACTCAATGATCCAGACAATACCGTTTGAATATACCGCCCTTATGTATGCACCTGCTTGACACATCTTGTCACTTGCGGGGAGATATACTATAGGTCTACCCTAATAGCTTACAATAGATACCCCACCGTAAATAGCTCTCTTCATTATATGCCAGTATATACGCATAGTGTACGGACCTTTGAACCATAAAATGTTGGTTATCAGCAGATGCTTAAGGGTACTTGCCCATCAATTTCATTCAGGGGCGTGTTTGAAAAACGGCACAGCGCATTGGTAAAATGAATAAAAAATACTAAAATTTTCACCAGGGTTCGAACCACTGCCAATTGCACTATGAATGCTAAAGGTGCCTACTGTGCCACGGTGACTGTGGTTAACACTATTCGGCGATTTTCAAAGATATGCATATCAACACGTTTCTAGTGTATTGAAAATCCGATTTTGTTAGGAATACACTCATAGAAAGACATATGACTCTACTTGTCTGTTTGTTTTTCATTTAATACAAATTAATTTTGATGAATTGAACTGGTACAACTCTTAGGACTCGTGATAAACGACGATTAATTTTGAAATAATAAAATGAAAACGCTGGGTCACTCACGACGTCATTTGTAATTCATGTCAAAACCTGGGGAGGACCACACACATCCGTGTTACTTTATACGTGCGCAATCGATACTCAATGATCCAGACAATACCGTTTGAATATACCGCCCTTATGCACCTGCTTGACACAGCTTGTCACTTGCGGGAAGATATACTATAGGCCTACCCTAATAGCTTACAATAGATACCCCACCGTAAATAGCTCTCTCCATTACCTCGCTGTGCCATTATATACGCGTAGTGTACGAACTTTTGAACCATATTTTGTTCAAAAATGATAGGAAGGGACTGTTTTCAGCTAAAATGTTGGTTATCAGCAGATGCTTAATGATACCGGGAAGTGTTGCAGAAAGGTAAGCGTACTCTTTATTTATTCAAAATATCACATATCAATGAATTTAAATTGGAAATCCAAAAAGGAAATGTCAGGTCAAAATTCTCACCTTAGAATTATTGTGAAATAAAATCGAACAAAATTTAGGCTCCGTGCATATAAAATTATTATGATTTGGGGCTAATTTGAGAAGAGTTAATGCCTCGAGTTTCAAAATACACCGAGTGATGTTTTTTGATCAAAAACATCGACAATTCAAGACTCTGTAAAAACAAATCAAGAATTTTCTGGGATAATTGCAACTAAGTATAATGACAGTTATGATATGAGCTACCAGATGCATCATTAATTTCCTGACTATGATATTTAGTTGTGGGAAAAGATTACTATAATGTTTTGGCGGGATTATTTCCCGCCAAAAATTTCAACCAAAAAAGAGCATGTAGCCTTAATGATACCGGGAAGTGTTGCAGAAAGGTAAGCGTACTCTTTATTTATTCAAAATATCACATATCAATGCATTTAAATTGGAAATCCAAAAAGGAAATGTCAGGTCAAAATTCTCACCTTAGAATTATTGTGAAATAAAATCAAACCAAATTTAGGCTCCGCAAACAACGTCCAATTATTCCCATTGGTGTTTGCTACACGTGCATATAATAAATTATGATTTGGGTCTAATTTGAGAAGAGTTAATGCCTCGAGTTTCAAAATACACCGAGTGATGTTTTTTGATCAAAAACATCGACACGACAATTCAAGACTCTGTAAAAACAAATCAAGAATTATCTGGGATAATTGCAACTAAGTATAATGAAAGTTATGATCTAAGCTACCAGATGCATCATTAATTTCCTGACTATGATATTTAGTTGTGGGAAAAGATTACTTTTCAACCAAAAAGAGCATGTAGCCTTAATTCTACGTCACATACCCCGAAGCATACACATCAACAAATCACAACTCCATCGACTTCAAACACACCCCTATCCCCAAATACCCCCACCTCTGCTCTAACTCGTCACTAAAAACGCACAAAATAATTATACATGATGAAAATACGGAATTTTACTGTCGTTTTAAACGACATCTTTGTCGTTCCCACTCACTGATTTTGATCGGGCGATTTATAGTTCAATAGATCTTCAAAGCGATATTTAAAAAAAACGCTTTCCCATTGTTCCTTGCCCCATATCACAATAAGTGTATAGAATAAGCCGGTCCCTGCGTGATGAATCGCAATGCGAAGCGACTATTTCTGATCACTTTGCAAAGAATTTTTTAGTATCACCAGCAGATTAGATACTAAGTTCAGTCACATTAAGCGTACATCGACAACCTACAATGAGAACCCTTGAAATGATGAAATCTAGGTTAGATAACGCGTCCAGTCAGTATCAACACTGACACTTGGTGCCAATTACGAAGTATTGCGAGGAACTTTTACCAGCAAAATATGGAATATATCTAACAGAAGATATCAATCGCAAATATGAATATAACCACAGTGCAAGGCTTGTGTTGGGCTTCTTACGTATCCAATTTTGTGGGGAGAAGTTGAAAAGGTAAGCTTGTATTCAAGGAATTCATGCCCAAATTTTCCGTAAAATGAATTCTGTAGATATGACATATATGAGCAGAACTCGCCACTAAACTGAAGATTTGAACAGGCAGTAGGCACTGATTGCACGCAAATTTGTTTTTCCTCGCTGCCACCATTACTATAGAAGTCTTTTTCGTTTTAAAAGTGGGGAAAATCGTGGATTTTGATTGACAAAATAGCATGTAGACATTATCGTTTCCGGGCCTGCAAAATCACATCAAATTGTCTGCCTAGACGAAATATATTAAGGAAGGCATATGTTGAGTTCCGAAGTCCCAAGTAAGTATCATAATTCTTTCTTGGGAGTGTTCAACATATTATAGCCAATTGATGGGGAGATCGCCCTAATGGAAAGTTATGAAATCTCGGCTGAGTGAAAAAGGTGCGTGAGCCGAAATGCAACATTATAAACATATCAAAAAAAGTAACTAACCCCCCTTAAATAATGGCCATTATTCAAAAAGGGACTATTGTATTACAAATCTGTAAAATGCGTTGGGAGCGGAATTTATTTCTGCGCATTTTGACACCTCATTTGATACAATAGCCCAGAAAACAATAAAACACCGGTCAATTTAATGTAGTGAGGTCCAGATTTGAAAGTTGCACTTACATACAAATGTTTACAATACAAAAACACTCAGATATCATCACACAAATTTCCTTCCATTACACTGAATACAAAATCAATAGAATTTACTGCAACTTTCAAATCTTGGGCTACATTGATTTAAATGTACGCTGTGACGTCAATATTTAGTCAATTGCTACAAATGAGGTGTCAAAATGTGCAGAAATAAATTCTGCTTCTAACGCATTTTACAGATTTGTAATACAATTACCCGTTTTTGAATAATGGTCATTATTTAAGGGGGGTCAGTTACTTTTTTTGATATGTTTATATACAGGCCTATTTACATACTGTCCTATGACCTTACACAAAGCGACCATGCTCAAATATAAAACTAGAGAGTTTGGTCATTGATGTACACCATCAATATTGAACCTGTGATCAATATTGCTAGGCAAAAATTCACAGCAAACATGGCAAATTCCTCTCATTTCTGGGCAATTTAAAACAAATTCCATCAACCCTTAATTTCTTATTACCATACTCGTCCTACCATTACAAAGTTAATGATATTGCACTTTGAATCAACATTGACATCCTCCTCACTTGTACACCTACTACGTTTAAAAAATCACTACAGATAAAATAAAAACGTGGATATTTTCATAAAAAATACGTTTCCTGATTATCTTTTTTGACTGTTTGTGATCATTTTAATTGTTTTATTGAAATTTAATGATAAGTGGGTGAATAAATTCAAATCCTTGTTGTCTGAGTTTAATGATAAGCGTTTAAAGATGAGTGTTTAATTTGAGAACATTATAATGTACGAATACACACCTGCAGTTAGTCATGCGTAATTGTTTCAATTAATTAAATCTTTAATAAAAACGTTCAACATTGAAATAAGGTCAACATTGATATATGCATCGGCAGATATAAAATAATACATTCACAGCTGAGCAATACAATTAATTTGCTTTGTGAGTCAGTTTCAATTTCATTAAATAGTTTCAGATATGTTAATAAAATCGTTATGTTAATAAATTAATCGCTCTATTGCTTTTAATCACCGAGATCGAGATCAAAATATTCAAAAGGTCACAAATACATTTTAGTTCTGCCATTGCTGTCAATAATTATTGCTTTGAATTGATCCATCCCCAAATGTTGATGATCAAGATAGGTTAAATTAATTAGCAAAATAATAGATCCAGTTGGAAGAAAATGATTAGTTGATGCATTCACTTTGTTTTATAATTGTTTGTTTTGTTTTGTTTGTTTGTTTGTTTGTTCGTATGTTTTTTGTTTTTGTTTTGTTTTTGTTTGTTTTTTGTTTTGATAGGTTTCCTTTCTTTTTATAAATGTAGCCAAGCAGCTCCAAGCTTAGGAAAGGCATCAGGTTACGAAGTACTCCATAAAACAAATACATGTAAAACGAAAAAGATATGTTTGAAATATAGTTTCGCGATTTGTGGTTCTTTGCAGCCCTGAGGGGCAATATAGCTGGATATCCGTGTTGAGCGGCGGTTGTTGGCGGTCGTTCGCGGTTTGTGGTTTGAATTTGTTGGAAGTACAAATTTCGCGGTTTGTGGTTCGTTTGCGGGCCAATTTAGTTGGTTATTCCTATTGAGCATCGGTTGATGGCGTTCATTCACGGTTTGAGGTTTCAATTTCCCTCATTCTTCATGTCTCTATCGGGGGCTACAACTTGTTGGATATGCATATTACGCGGTTTGTGGTTCTTTGTAGCTCTGCGTTGGCAATTTAGTTGGATATACAAATTTCAGTGCTTGTGGTTCTTTGTAGAATGGAGTATTTAGTAATATGAATGCTGTGTTCCAGAAAGAATAAAAGAATAATTTTTTGACCAACGGGGCTCAGAATTCGTATGTAGGGTATCAATAAAAATGCTAGGGTATATTTTAAAGTGAATCTTAGAATGTAGTGCGAAGGTGATTAGCAGCTATAGGGCTGCAACCGTCGAAAAAAATCTGGATATCAGTATTATTTTCCAATACTTTTAGCTATAAAATACCGCGTGAAATGAAGCAAGAATATTTGTTTATTATCAAACAATGATTGGCTGTAGGAGTGGTGGCACTTTTTGAATTAATGAGTTGTTAAGGCGATATAATACCCTGATTTTCATCAGTACCCATCTTCTTTTTTTTCTTGCAAATTAATGACGTATATAAATATGCTCATCATCTCATGTCCTGAACTTATAAAATATCTCTACATATAAAGTAGTTTTAAACCATTTTAGAAAATCATTTTAGCCCTATATATTTTTTTGTTTACTGTATTATGGTAACTGAGATGTGTGTTTCATAACAATCCATAATTTATTCTATTGAACATGTCCAAGTAGAACACATGAATAGAATACATTAAATCCTTTGTTATACTATCTATAGAAATGTACTCACTGATTATAACACTGAATAAATTAAATAGGCCTAATCTCTTCCACATAGACAATTTAATACTACACCATGTATGTATCTTCTATAATGTAGCTTAATGTGTTGTTAGGAAAAGAGATTAAAAAAGGCTATAAGGTCATCAAAGGTCAGGTTATAGGTCAATTGGTTCAGGTCAAATTCAGGCATCAATTTGGAATACATGTGATAGTCTGTCATACATGTCATAATGAGGCATCAATTTTGATATTTTGTCTGTTACTGGATATATAATGGAAATGTGTGAGGTGGATATACTAAAATACCTTGGGATGTAAATGGTGAGTACAATTTAGATTGCCTAGTTGAGACGGATTGGGCAAATAAATATAAAATAGTTACCAAAATCACAAAAATGAAGCTTACGGAAAACTACCTAATATGGTGGTGTAGGTGACAAAAATACAATCTTTTTCAACATTGCTGTAGTGTGGTTGTGGTAACCTGTTACCCATGGCTTAATTAAGTTTCAGTGACATAGTGTCGCAAGTTCAAAATACAAAATATAGCTCGACATTGAAAATAGAAGCATTTTAACCGGTTCGTTTTTTGATAGTTGTGGAGCACCAAGTTCATGAAGTCATAAAAGAAATCAGGGACCACTTATTCCCATTTTACATATCAACATTATTTCCCTAATGTGTTAGCAACACATATCCAAAATGTTAACGAAATCCGTTGATAGTAAGCTTTCCAAAATGACGTGAATTTAAATCATCAGTGATGTACCTCCTTTTGGCTTCTATCTTCAAAAGCATGTAAGCTACATTGATACCGATGCCACCAATAAAACGAGAAGATTTGCCCCTTCATTTTGCATACCACTTTGCCCAATTTTTTGTTGTAATTTCTTCACAAAATGCAAAAAAATGCAAAAAAAAAAATCAATGGGTGTAGTACCCCCTTAAAATATTACATTTGGGACATTAACCAGCGAAAAATATCATAGAACAATAGACCAATTATAGTCTTGCGGGAGCATCTGTTTAGTCTTCTTTTTACAGGAGTCTTTTTTTAACTTGCTGGTCACGGCCCACCGAGTGATTCTAATATTAAATGCATAAGCAACAAGCGATGCATTACAAAATTCGGCGATTGCCCATTGTTTTTTAAAAACCACGCATTGCTTTAATAAATTCAGCTTTAGAATTAACTCTTGTGTACAGTGCCGCCGACAAGGGGGTTAAGGGGGTGCGTTACCCCTGGGCCGGGGTCCTAGGGGGCCGTAAAAAATAAAGATAACTCACCTTAATGGGCCCACAAATGCAAGGAAAAGAGACCTCACGGGCCCGTAAAAAAGTTGGTCGATACGTTCATTTTAACCCCGGGCCCGTAATGGCTCTCGGCGGCACTGCTTGTGTAGCCCCGTTTTGTGTGCGATCGTTTCATGTTGTTGTTTCAAATGTGTACCAGAGAATGTGTACTGTTTCAATTGAAACGAGATTGTTAATGCTAGTCTTATCGGTCTTTACCCCTCCGTGATTTATATAAAGCTTATAATTCAATTCAATTTTCCGATGTATAATTCCAATATATTGCCGCCTACTTCTAAATTAATTCACTGTGCCAATTATTTTTTCCCAGCGGCTGAATTTTGGAATGCTCAAGCAAAGGACACATTGGAAAATGCCCTCAAAGCTCAGCGACTGAATCTCAATGTAGCAAAGAATGTGATCCTGTTCATTGGGGATGGAATGGATATAAGTACATCAACGGCCGCCAGGATACGCAAGGGTCAACTAGCTGGTCAGCCTGGGGAGGAGGCTAGCTTACAATGGGAACACTTTCCACACGTTGCTCTTTCTAAGGTATAATTATTGAGCATAATTATTTCGATACGAACATATGGTATTAATGTAGTTTTACCACATGTACAGATGCCTTTGGCTTCTAGTCTTCTCCAGAACGAATCTTATATGTGACACACAGTAATTTTTTTAAACATCATGGTCTTGATGGGCAGGATTTATAAACTTATAAAAATTAAATTAAGGACATAGTATATACTTGAGTCAGCAATTCTTATGATGGTCCCTCAAAACTGTTTGAAGTCAAATCAATAGGCCAACTTATACCAAAATAGATCAAACATTAGAATAAATCATTACATATAATGCAGGTTTCTTTCAAAACACGCTATTTCATGTTGTGATATTATAAAGCAGGGACAAAAAGTTTGTCTTTGATAAAGATCCTGCTACGATCAAAAGCTCAGCCCCTGAAACGTTTCTTTAGACAGGCTATTTTTTATGAATAAACAGTTTCCAATAGCTCGCTTTTTAACTAGACAAAAAGTTTTGTCTCTTTTGTTTCAAAAGTAATGAATCTGACATTGTCTTTTCTTCTGGAAACAGATTCATCAGGATCGTTCATTGTTCATGATATATAATTATTAAGAAAGGTTCTGTTTTCAGATCCAATATTGATAGGCCCTACTCACTCAGAAACATTTCAATTCCTGTTAGGAATCTTGTTCACTCTGGAGCTGGTGTTTCTAAATGTCATGAACAAGGACGAGGGGCTTATAGACTGGACAAAATTTATGACCACGTCATAAATACTCGGCAACAAGTTTGGTGACGTCATCAAAACCAAACAGAAGTATTGCCGGTTCTAAAAGCATCTAGAAACACCGTGATTCCTGACAGGAATTAAAATATTTCTGAATGAGTATCATTATTGGATCTGAAAACAGAGCCTTTCGCAATTTATCAATGTCTTTTCTTTCAAAAGACGTACAACACAGACTTACAGGTAGGCGATTCAGCAGGGACGGCTACCGCATTCTTGTGTGGTGTGAAATCTAAATCAGGTACTCTAGGCCTAGACGATAGGGTGCAATATGGTAACTGCTCATCTGGTATTGGTGGTGAGGTTGATTCCATCCTCAAAGTAGCCCAAAAAGCAGGTAAGCAGAGAAGATATATTATCCTTCCCAGAATCCTTTGCAGCATGACGCATCACCTCATTACATGACACGCTTATACTTTGTACAGGTTCCCTTTGTTTTTATGGGTCGTTAGTTAAGAAATAAACATATTTTGCAAGATTTGGATGTGTTCTGTTCTTTTTTTTACGATTACAATAACAGAGTGATACAATGAAATGAAATAAATTGTATTCTTTTAATATAATGAAAGACAGAGATAAAAAAAAGACTAGTTCGCGTTTAAATTTCTGACAGCTAGACAGAAAATGTCGTACTGCGCAGGTCGGCAACCCATCACGGGGCGCCTTTGCCCTGATGTCAGACGCGATTTAGTCTTTTTTATCTCTGTCTTTCATTATAATAGTCCTCTTCCAGAAAAATCTCTTCAAGAAAAAACGTTAATTTTGCCTCTTAAATTTCTCAGGTAAATCGACAGGATTTGTCAGCACTACACGAGTAACACACGCGACTCCAGCCGGTTTATATGCCCATACACCTCACAGAGCTTGGGAATATAAAAATAGAATACCTACAGAATCTCAGCTAGAAGGGTGTAAGGACATCGCTGTACAATTGATTGAAAATGGAAAGGATATAAATGTAAGGTTATTACAATAAATACACGATTTAGATAATATCAAAACAAAGCAGGTAACTCACCAAAAGCTGTGCAAATTTGTGTCGCTATAAAAAATCTATTAGATTAAACCAATGTGAGAATTTTAAATCAAGAATTATGAAATTCCTATTTTGGGATTGCTTTCCCACCTTCCCTTTCCAACACAGAATACCTTTTGCATTTTAAAGGTCACCCTATCAAGTTTACTGGAGTGCATTACGATACCGCAGAGTTTTAGCGCCACAAATGACATGGCCAGTTAAATCATCATTACATTATGCTGGTTTTATATTGTCATACCGCTTGTCGCTGATCGGCGCAACGCATGTGTACTGCAGACAAGCGGACACAATCAAGGCTTGTGATAGGCTTATACGTCACGGCGCGGCGGAAATACGTTACCTCTGCCTTAAACAAAGGTTGCAGTTTAACTTCCCACCTTGAGTTCCCCTTGAGGGTTCAATGAGATGAGCACTGAAACAGGTTGTCATATAACCTGTGCTTGAGGCATTTTGTTGTAAAATGGGCTATTCCATTAGAAATCCATACATCCGCTATCTAAGACATGACCTTAATCTCACACAGGAGGTGTAGATCTCAAATGGAGTCACCATTTCAGGGTCGTGTCTTCCATGGGGGTATATGGATGTCAACTGCAGCCCAATACATTCTACGATCTACGATTCTGCGCTCTTTGGCGATTTGCCTGGAAATGCGGTGGAATGTTATAATATATTTAAGGCACTTGTGCCCTGGTGGAAATTGTCTTTCTGAAGCTATGTATTCAATAATTGTACTCTTGCGTTCATTTAATTGACATTTTTCGTTTAAAAATTAAATCATCGTTGTTGACAACTTGTTAATTATTCCCCATTTTTTCCAACTATTGCATCCTTCGTGTCAGGTTATAATGGGAGGAGGAAGAGGCAACTTTATGACAAATTATACCAAAGATCCAGAAGAGACAAAATACCATGGAAGACGAAGAGATAACCGTGATCTTATAGAAGAATGGATCGCACTGAGACCTGATAAGGACAGAAGTCGTTATGTGTGGAATCTTACTGAGTTCAACAAAGTTGATGAGAGAAAAGTCGACTATCTATTAGGTAGAATTGTGTAGTATTTATACTAAATTTACATCTCCGCGCGATATGGATTGGTTTTTAGCCAATGAGATACAGCGCTTTTTGTTGCGTTAGAAAGAGCGCGCTATACCTTATTGGTAAAATACCAATCGCTCGTCGCTCAGCGATGGAGTATAAATTCAGCTTAATTGTGTAGTATTTCTGGGTTATTCTACACTAGAGGCAGGATCCGCATTAAAGTCATAATGTACGATCTTATCATATGATTTTTTTTTGCGTCCATATTATTAGATCGCTCAGACTGTTGGCATTTTCAAGAATCTGCTAAAATGCCATAAGTTCCAACAAACCAATTTCTTAGGCCTGCCTATTGTACCTTTGAACAATTGACTTTTTTTAAAAAATTTTGGCGATATATACATTTTTGTTATTGTTATTGCTAGCTGTTGTTGTTGAAGTCACTGTCCACAACATAGTTTTCATGATGTAACTTTTAATATAGTAGAGTTGTTTTTGTTACACATCAATATACCAATTTTTGACAATAAGCACCCAAATTTGCCCTAATTGGGCGCTTTTAAGGTGCCCCCAAAACGGTAGACATACCCGCATACCTTCAACCGTGGAGACCCCCCCCCCCTGCCGGGTTCTTGTGTGATCATTCGGCTATCGCTACATCGGCAATCGTTAAGTATAGTTTTATGGATTCATCACACTAATTAAAGCGGTATCTGTATCATACAATAAAGTGCAATGACATTTAGTGAGCATCTGAACCATTGAAGTATGTGATAATTAATTGAATCAAATAATTAGCTGATGAGAAAATGTCATTAGTGCAATTCAGCTCGATAAACCGTGCAGTAATTATATAGGTATTTGCATGTGTGTATGTTTTTTGTTGTGGTTTTTTTTGTTGTTGTTGTTGTTTTGTTTTTTCTTCTGGAATGTAATGTTAAACAAGAACCACTCTGTCACTTACAAGAGTGTTTCGTGGTCATATCATCCTCTTTTATGTCTTTTTCAATAGATATCCACAAAATAGGCTTATTCCCAAAATTTCAGTTGATTCCGAATGTGCGTTTGCGCATGATTTATATGCATATTACACTGCTCCATCATGTCCATAGGCCACTGTGTTGAATTACGTTCTGGTACACTACACCATAACGTAATTCAAATGAGTTCTTTTGAACAAAACCAAATATCATCACCCAATGTCATGAACAGAGACGAGGGGCCCACTTCCTTAGTCATGTGTATGATCCTCTCCTAGCTGATAATACACCCTCTTCAGTCGGGAAACGGATCGGAAGTATAGGATAAACAACCAACATTCTGATGATACCTACCCACCATGATAGGCGAAACCGTCAAAATTGAGTCAAATTTTGGTTTTGTTCCAAAGAAATCGTTTATAATGTTTACCAACAAACCTGATGAATCTATTTACTTATGTTTACAGGTCTTTTTGAGTACAGTCATATGCAATACGAAAGCGCCCGTGAGAATGATAAAGCGGGAGAACCGTCCTTATCAGAGATGACGGAGAAAGCAATCAAAATTTTGCAGAAGAACAAGAACGGATTTTTTCTTTTGGCAGAAGGTAACAACGTTATTCTTGTTCATTATTATTATTATTATTATTATTATTATTATTATTATTATTATTATTATTATTATTATTATTATTATTATTATAATTATAATTATAATTATTATTAATTTTATTTTCCATCTTTTAGAGAGTAACGTAACATATTCGGTATTTAAGCTTCAAACACGGGTTTTTAACACAAAGATTGAAAGAACGACAACCCATTTAACACAGGCGGTGATGGAAGCGATATCGCCAATTTTGTGGTCGCCATTGGATTAACACATAATCATGAAATCTTCACAAACAATTTTAAATTTGTTATGTGGTGTCAAAGCAAAATTATCTTACTCTAAAACCGCCGGGGTTCTACAAAGTACCCCACTGCAAGTATGTTAATTTTCCATTTGTAATTGCTAACCGTGTATTTTGAATGGGGCTGTCAGCCCTGTATCTTCGCCAGCCTCGTACGTCACGTGTTGCGCTGCCTATGCCGCCTGATTTAACAGAAATTCTAGCGACACAGCGCCATCTAAATTCGATGGCAATGGAATTTTAACAAATTAACGAAACAGAAAATAAATTAAATGTTATCATTTTTGTTTGGTTAACTAGTTGTTCAGTGGGGCACGATTAGATCTTGTAATAATCAACCAAAGTAAGTCAGCCTTAAGAAAAGGGCATCCTATAAATAGGGGAAGAAATAAATGTTAATAGATTTAACAAAAGGAGGAAAGGAGGAGGGCACTAACTCGTGTCAAGTCAATTCTCAGGCGGCATAGGAAGCGCAGTACGAGGCTGGCGAAGATACAGGGCTGACAACCCCATTCAATATACACGGTTAACAATTACAAATGGAAAATTAACATACTTGCAGTGGGGTACTTTGTAGAACCCCGACGGTTTTAGCGTAAGATAATTTTGCTTTGACACCACATAACAAATTTAGAATTGTTTGTGAAGATTTCATGATTATGTGTTAATCCAATGGCGACCTCCAAATTGGCGATATCGCTTCCACCGCCTGAATATTCTCTGCATTTCTGTCATCGACGTCCAATGGTTTGAATTGAATTTGAACAATTTCTCATTTGGCAATCGCTCGTATAAGTCTCCAGTAAGACTCCAACTGGCTTCTATCATCGGCTTCTATTATTAGGCACTGTGCCTTTCCCGCACTTGAATTGGCATGACTGTAGAACATTAGGCATGAGTGGAGGACCATTGGTCACCACAAGGGCGTCCCATGCATGATTGTTTAACTTACACATTTTATTCTACATACAGGAGGACGTAAGGGCATATATTGCCCCCCCCCCCCGACTGCTCTATAGATCCGCCACTGATGACACCAAGTGTATTGTCTAAGTTAGATATGTGTGTTTTATTTTCACTGCAGGAGGACGTATAGATCACGGTCACCACAAGGGCGTCGCATATGATGCCTTACACGACACCTTAGCACTAGATAAAGCCGTTAGTAAAGCAATGGAATTATGCCAAGAAGACGATACACTCATCATAGTGACTGCTGATCATGGACATGTTATGACCATAGCAGGTTATCCGTCAAGAGGCAATCCTATATTAGGTTGGTTGAAATATTGGGTTATTCCAGTTGAAGTCCACACTCCCCTGTGGAAGATTTTGGGAATATCTTTAACAGGGGGAGTATGTTTTTCAAATGTAATTGGTCAGAGTTAAGCATTTTGAAACCCATACCCCCCCTGTATTATGGTTTTACCTATATCTTCCACAAATGGAGTGAGTATTTCAAATTGAAGTTTTTTGCAAAAATGAGATGTTGTACCAAATTTTAAAAAAATGTATGGCTTTCCCGTGCCAACAAAGACTTAGGGCCTATGCACATTCATTTCCAGCCCCAACAAAGCCAGACAGTGAAATACAGCCAATTGCAAACTTCTTTGAACACGATTTTTTTAAATGCCCAATGGAAATGATTAATTGTTGCACTGGTTACTCTTTATTAAAGCATTCTCTTTATCAACTTTATATGAACATTTCCAGGCTTGCATGATAGTTATATCGCCAAAGATGATATGCCTTACACCACTCTATCCTACGCTAATGGACCCGGTGGATTGGAGCTAACCGACAGCTTCAATGAGGATGGCACAAGAAGGAACCTAACAGAAGTAGACACAGGTAAGATTCATCAGAAAGAAGAATCTTGGATAACTATGCAGTTAATACGATAGCTGCATAAATACACTCTGATGTGTTATCGCCACTAGATAGCAGTATGTACACACTTATGCTAGCAATATAAATATGTCAGATCCAATACAAGCTATAAATTATGAACGCTTTGACATGTGGTATCTTCAGTAGATAGCAACATAATTACGCGTTGATATGTGGTATCTTCAGTAGATAGCAACATAATTACGCTCTGGTATGTGCTATCTTCAGTAGATAGCAACATAAATACGCTTTGATATTTCCTATCTTCAGTAGATAGCAACATAATTACGCGTTGATATGTGGTATCTTCAGTAGATAGCAACATAATTACGCGTTGATATGTGCCATCTTCAGTAGATAGCAACATAAATACGCTTTGACATGTGCTATCTTCAGTAGATAGCAACATAATTACGCGTTGGTATGTGCTATCTTCAGTAGATAGCAACATAATTACGCTCTGGTATGTGCTATCTTCAGTAGAGAGCAACATTAATACGCTTTGATATTTGCTATCTTCAGTAGATAGCAACATAATTACGCGTTGATATGTGGTATCTTCAGTAGATAGCAACATAATTACGCGTTGATATGTGGTATCTTCAGTAGATAGCAACATAATTACGCGTTGATATGTGGTATCTTCAGTAGATAGCAACATAATTACGCGTTGATATGTGCCATCTTCAGTAGATAGCAACATAAATACGCTTTGATATTTGCTATCTTCAGTAGATAGCAACAAAATTACGCGTTGATATGTGGTATCTTCAGTAGATAGAAACATAATTACGCGTTTATATGTGCCATCTTCAGTAGATAGCAACATAAATACGCTTTGACATGTGCTATCTTCAGTAGATAGCAACATAATTACGCGTTGGTATGTGCTATCTTCAGTAAATAGCAACATAAATACTTTTTGATATGTGCTATCTTAAGTAGATAGCAACATAAATACGCTTTGATATTTGCAATCTTCAGTAGATAGCAACATAAGTACGCTTTGATATGTGGTATCTTCAGTAGATAGCAACATAATTACGCGTTGATATTTGGTATCTTCAGTAGATAGCAACATAAGTACGCTTTGATATGTGCCATCTTCAGTAGATAGCAACATAAATACGCTTTGATATTTGCTATCTTCAGTAGATAGCAACAAAATTACGCGTTGATATGTGGTATCTTCAGTAGATAGCAACATAATTACGCGTTGATATGTGCCATCTTCAGTAGATAGCAACATAAATACGCTTTGACATGTGCTATCTTCAGTAGATAGCAACATAGGTACGCTTTGATATGTGGTATCTTCAGTAGATAGCAACATAATTACGCGTTGATATTTGGTATCTTCAGTAGATAGCAACATAATTACGCGTTGATATTTGGTATCTTCAGTAGATAGCAACATAAATACGCTTTGACATGTGCTATCTTCAGTAGATAGCAACATAATTACGCATTGGTATGTGCTATCTTCAGTAAATAGCAACATAAATACTTTTTGATATGTGCTATCTTCAGTAGATAGCAACAGACTTACGCTTTGATATGTGCTGAAAATACACAGAACAATGTTCTGAGTTCAAAGTGAAATACCACAAACAAGTTGCGTGTGGTGGCTCTTCTTGTTTTAAAAGTGAATCTCTAATGCTTCTTATTGTTATGTTTATCATGTTTATAGTGACAACATTATCAATTAATTCTGACTAGCATCACATCGATTTATGACTTTATCTGTAGGCCTATGCTTCGACTATTTATAAATACGTTTTTATGAATACAAAAGTAACCCATGGGGTACGACATATCAAGACCAGCAAGCGTGACCAAATCCTCATGCATAGCATCATAAATACGCTTTGATATTTGCTATCTTCAGTAGATAGCAACAAAATTACGCGTTGATATGTGGTATCTTCAGTAGATAGCAACATAATTACGCGTTGATATGTGCCATCTTCAGTAGATAGCAACATAAATACGCTTTGACATGTGCTATCTTCAGTAGATAGCAACATAATTACGCGTTGGTATGTGCTATCTTCAGTAAATAGCAACATAAATACTTTTCGATATGTGCTATCTTCAGTAGATAGCAACAGACTTACGCTTTGATATGTGCTATCTTCAGTAGATAGCAACATAAATACGCTTTGATATGTGCTATCTTCAGTAGATAGCAACATAAGTACGCTTTGTTATGTGTTATCTTCAGTAGATAGCAACAGAATTACGCTTTGATATGTGCTATCTTCAGTAGATAGCAACATAGGTACGCTTTGATATGTGGTATCTTCAGTAGATAGCAACATAATTACGCGTTGATATTTGGTATCTTCAGTAGATAGCAACATAATTACGCGTTGATATTTGGTATCTTCAGTAGATAGCAACATAAATACGCTTTGACATGTGCTATCTTCAGTAGATAGCAACATAATTACGCGTTGGTATGTGCTATCTTCAGTAAATAGCAACATAAATACTTTTTGATATGTGCTATCTTCAGTAGATAGCAACAGACTTACGCTTTGATATGTGCTATCTTCAGTAGATAGCAACATAAGTACGCTTTGTTATGTGTTATCTTCAGTAGATAGCAACAGAATTACGCTTTGATATATGCTATCTTCAGTAGATAGCAACATAGGTACGCTTTGATATTTGCTATCTTCAGTAGATAGCAACATAAATACAACTTTGATATTTGCTATCTTCAGTAGATAGCAACATAAGTACGCTTTGATATGTGCTATCTTCAGTAGATAGCAACATAATTACGCGTTGGTATGTGCTATCTTCAGTAAATAGCAACATAAATACTTTTTGATATGGGGTATCTTCAGTAGATAGCAACAGACTTACGCTTTGATATGTGCTATCTTCAGTAGATAGCAACAGACTTACGCTTTGATATGTGCTATCTTCAGTAGATAGCAACATAAGTACGCTTTGTTATGTGTTATCTTCAGTAGATAGCAACAGAATTACGCTTTGATGTGTGCTATCTTCAGTAGATAGCAACATAGGTACGCTTTGATATTTGCTATCTTCCGTAGATAGCAACATAATTACGCTCTGGTATGTGCTATCTTCAGTAGAGAGCAACATAAATACGCTTTGATATTTGCTATCTTCAGTAGATAGCAACATAAGTACGCTTTGATATGTGCTATCTTCAGTAGATAGAACATAGCAACATAAATACGCTTTGATATTTGCTATCTTCAGTAGATAGCAACATAAGTACCCATTGATATGTGCTATCTTCAGTAGATAGCAACATAAATACGCGTTGATATAATGATATATCTTCAGTAGATAGCAACATAAATACGCTTTGATATTTGCTATCTTCAGTAGATAGCAACATAAGTACGCTTTAATATGTGCTCTTTATTGTATCCCCTTTTTTATTATTATAAGCTTTACTTATACTAATATCAACCTAAATTGTATTGTGTTTTACAGAGGATGAAGATTTTATCCAATCTGCAGCGGTTCCATTAAGTGATGAAACTCACGGAGGACAAGATGTAGCTATCTATGCCTATGGACCAATGGCGCACCTGTTTCACGGTGTTCATGAACAGCACTATATAGCCCATGTAATGATGTATGCGGCTTGTTTAGGAAAATACACAGAAAAGTGTGAAGTGAAATACCAAGAACAGCAAGTGATGTGTGGTGGCTCTTCTTGTTTTAAAAGCGAATCTCTAATGCTTCTTATTGTTATGTTTATCATGTTTATAGTGACAACATTATCAATTAATTCTGACTAGCATCACATCGATTTATGACTTTATCTGTAGGCCTATGCTTCGACTATTTATAAATACGTTTTTATGAATACAAAAGTAACCCATGGGGTACGACATATCAAGACCAGCAAGCGTGACCAAATCCTCATGCATTGACCACTATACAGAAAAGGATAGGACCTCTGTAGATAAATATCATCAAATTTAAATATTAATTGAATTGCAAAATTAGAGTCACGCGGTAGCATGACCAGCAAGTTTTTAAAAAAACGACTGATAAAGAAGAATAAACAGATGCGCCGCGAGACTATATTTACACGGAACAAAACGCCATTGTTCTATGATATTTTTCGCTTGGTACAAAATATATCTAAAACCATGCTAAATCGTATTCACTGTCCAAAGTGTCATATTTTAACAACTCTTTATTTCAAAAAGTTACACCAATCTTACAGTCAATCCGATTGTTTGATAATAAACAAACATTCTTGCTTTATTTCACGCGGTATTTCATAGCCAAAATTAGTGGCAAATCATAGCTAATCATACTGATATCCACAATCTTTCGTCACATTCAAGAAAATATTGTTTGACTATGTTCAAGACCACATTCATCCTCTGCAGTTTGCCTACAGAAGTAATCGTAGTTGTTCTGATGCTATTTTGTTCTTGTTGGAGAAAATGTATCATCATTGCGAAGGTACTGCTAGGTTTTGGCAACACAGTCAGGACAATGTTTTTTGACTTTTCGTCCGCTTTAATACAATTCAACTGCACTTGCTGTTTCAAACATTAATGGACAGTAGTAGCGTGCCTAGTTCTTTCATGGCCTGGATTTTAAATTACTTAACCAATCGCTCTCAATATGTCAGACTTACGTCCAACAGTACATTGTCTCAGATGCTTACATCTATACTGGTGCCCCATCCCCAGGGTACAGTTTTAGCACCATTCTTATTCACTATTTACACGTCCGATTTCAGATCGAATGACCCGGCATGTCCTGTTATTAAATTTGCGGACGATAGTGCCATGATTGGGCTAATTGCCGATGATGATGATACTGTTTACCAACAACAGCTTGTTCGGTCAACTACTGTGATGCCAACTACTTAGAGCTAAATGTCTCCAAAACAAAGGAAATGGTTATTGACTTTAGAACCTCTAAAAGTCGTTCTCCAGGTCCCGTTGTCTTAAAGGGAGGTAACGTAGAGCGTGTGTCATCATACAAGTACCTTGGCATCATGATAGATGACAAGCTGAACTGGCATATACAGTCATGTTGATCACATGGTTAAAAAACTCAACTCTCGCATGTATTGTTTCAGGAAACTGATTTTTTTTTTCATGTCAATTCTCGTATCCTCGCTTTGTTTTATGATTCAGTTTCAGTTGTAGCAAGTGTTTGGCCTTATTATTTACTTTGTTGGGGAGGGAACGTTAGCATAGGGGACAGACAGAGGGTGGAAAGGGTAATTAAAGAAGCTAGTAGAATCATAAGCTCACCACGACAGGATTTCGAGACAGTGTACACTGATCTTTTGTTGAAGAAGCTCACCGATGTGATCGAGGATCCCCAACATCCACTCCACCATCGCTTGTCATATCATCATAACTAAAAAACTCATTTGTCCCTCAAGCTATTTTTTATCATAACTCAAAGTACCGTCGTTAATTTATGTTTTCATTCCATTTCTAGGGAGTGCCTTGGAATTTCATTTTGCTTATAATACCTGTTTTTGTATAATGCTTGTTTTTTTTTTGTATAATGCTTGTTCTCTAATGTAGTTTATTTATGATCTCATGTGCATGTAATTTCCAGAAATGGATTAATAAAGTTTAACTTGACTTGACTTGACTAGAAGGCCACTTCGAGACTTACTGTCTGCAAACTGTTATGACAGCGCGGAGGTCGTCACGTCCGTACGTCGTATTTATAAAAGCGTATTTATAAATATAGTCGAAGCATACTGTTTATGAAACGGTTTTATTAAGTGTGAACTTAAATGATTTAAGTGTGAACTTAAATGATTTAAGTGTGAACTTAAAGGATTTAAGTGTGAACTTAAAGGATTTATGTGTGAACTTAAAGGATTTATGTGTGAACTTAAAGGATTTATGTGTGAACTTAAAGGATTTAAGTGTGAACTTAAAGGATTTAAGTGTGAACTTAAAGGATTTAAGTGTGAACTTAAAGGATTTAAGTGTGAACTTAAAGGATTTATGTGTGAACTTAAAGGATTTATGTGTGAACTTAAAGGTTTTAAGTGTGAACTTAAAGGTTTTAAGTGAGAACTTAAAGGTTTTAAGTGAGAACTTAAAGGTTTTAAGTGAGAACTTAAAGGTTTTAAGTGAGAACTTAAAGGTTTTAAGTGAGAACTTAAAGGTTTACCTGATATATCACTATGCGATAATGCAATATTTTATTAACTATATTAATATTCATAAGACAATGAGCCAATAGCAGCTGACCTTTGATAAGTCAGTGCGTTTTGTGCATTGATTTTTTTCAATGCGAGAACGCCAATACGCGTTCGGGTATCTACGAAAGATGGCTTGGTCTATATTACGTATGAGCAATTCCGGGCCACCAATATTAAAGGGATTTTTAATGCTTTTGTTTTTGGTAATTTTTGTATATCTATGTAGTGTATTTTTAGTATATGAAGAGCTTATTTCCAAACCGTGTTAAGTCCACAAACACATTTATACATGTTTCTGATTAACCTGTGCGATATTGCAATGAGTTGCGATGCTATAGATATTATAATTTCAGTTGGAAGCACCATTACAAAGCAAACAGTGGATGGATGCACAGTAACAATACTCGGTGAGGCCTTTGATTCCCAAATGAGAACAATAGTCAGCATAATTGTTAACCAGCATTGTTGTGGTAAATAATGGCTTGGTGATGGTACAACTCATTGTTGATGAGTAAATGAGAAACATGACGGTTGCACGGTTTGGAAATAAGCTCTTCATATTTTGACATGATTTTGATGACGTATATACAAATGACAATAATCAACGCATTTGCTCCATCAGAATAGTCGTGCATTGTTCCGGTGAAAAAAATTAAAGGGTGCATGCATTTATTTTTGTGCACTACAAATCGTATTCAGCCATTAATCTCTAATTGACCTTTTCGGTAAATCCCATAACCCTTTGCGAGTACACCTGAGAACTCGTCATACTGCGTCGCGCCGATGCGCACATCGTTTATCGAACATCGTTACTGCGCATTACAAGTCGGCGTGACGTCAAATGACGAGTTCTCAGGTGTACTCGCAAAGGGTTATGGGATTTACCGAAAAGGTCAATTAACATACAAAATACCTCTTCATTGTGCCTTTGATATGTAAGTCCTATACAGGCGGCGGATGACATGATCGAGCCGGCAACTTTTGAAACCGCCCGGCCGTATGGCATTTTCCAATGTAGTCGGTTAGTTTTGTGGGGTTCATTATCGAACCCCAACGGTTTTAGCTTGTATTTATATTATTTATCAACATAGGCCTATTTGTTTGTGATATTTCAAGCGTTTTAAAATTTCAAAATAATCCCATTCAATTACACGGTTAACGATGAAAATTTACTGAATTTAGAGAATGCAATGCGGCCACCACCTGGTCCTATACACATCGTAAATTCCAAACCATGCATAACTTTTCTATAGGATTTGTAATGTCGGAGTTTAGGTTTTAACTTACGATGTGTTAAAGAACTTAACTTCATGCGAGTCGAAGCGGTGGATATTTATTGTGATCGTAAGAAATTATCTGCTTCAAAAGCAGGAGGTCCAAATCATAATGTTCCACCAAGAGTTCTGAAAGAATTTGCTATGAACTCAGCAAGCCTGTTGCAGATGCTTAGCTATGCTTCTCTCGGTCAAGGTAAAGTACCCTCTCAATGGAAGGAAGCAAATGTTGTGCCAAACATGCCAAAGCAAACTCAGCTTTCCACTGACAAGCTCAGGCTACTATCTCTAACACGTACAGCAGGTGATACCAAGCTCGTGTAACCAAATTATGCTATTCAGCCTCACATTGATCACAGAAAGAAAATGTCAACCACACACTGCCTCATTGATGTTTGAAATCATTATGGTGTCTTACTTCAAGTCAATACAATCTTCGCTACTCACCTTCTGTCAAACGTACCTCTTAAGGGTAGACGAGGTATTGTTGGGCGAAGCAACCTAAAAATCGATTTTCATTATCTAGATCAATATATTATTGAAAATTAACACCTTGATGTTTTGCAAAAGTTCATTTTACAAATTGTATACTTTGCAAACTTGCTTAATTTATTGTTGTTAATGAGTTATGTACGTTTTACAAAAGTGTTGTTGTTTCTGTGCTCTTTACAACGTAACTCAAGAACCGCAGCACCTATAAAAGTATCTCTGTGATATTTTAATTCTTCTACACGCTCGCTATGAATTGAGCAATGCAGTTTTTGCCAAAACTCACTACCATTCGTAAGATGCTGTGAACTACCAAATCACAACAGTTTAAAATAATTAATAACCTTAATAGTGGTTTTTGCTTCATTTTCCAAGGTATCAGGAATTATTGATTTCTTGACACAC
This sequence comes from Amphiura filiformis, assembly GCF_039555335.1. Taxonomy (NCBI): domain Eukaryota; kingdom Metazoa; phylum Echinodermata; class Ophiuroidea; order Amphilepidida; family Amphiuridae; genus Amphiura; species Amphiura filiformis. The sequence goes on along the minus strand of NC_092634.1, from coordinate 4,699,254 downwards.
TTCAGTAGTACTTTGGTTTTTGCATGTGTATATTCATAATTATGATCTTTTAATATGTTATTTATCATGTGTTTTCCTTAATAGTTATAGTTTGATGTATGTTCTTGTATTGGCATTTTTGAATAAGATAATAATAGGGGAGACCGGGGATGGAAGTTACACGGGGGAGTTGTTACACCTCTCAGTGTGCCAAGCTGGAATAAGAGAGGGCAGGCTAACTGACATCCATATGTTGCCTACGCATCACTGGGGTATACTGCCAATTCACCTTTTCGGTAAATCCCATAACCCTTTGCGAGTACACCTGAGAACTCGTCATACTGCGTCGCGCCGATGCGCACATCGTTTATCGAACATCGTTACTGCGCATTACAAGTCGGCGTGACGTCAAATGACGAGTTCTCAGGTGTACTCGCAAAGGGTTATGGGATTTACCGAAAAGGTGAATTGCGAACTTTCTCCATTGTTAAAATGTTAAGGGGGACTCGATCTTTTGTGCGTAATTATAGAGGGCCAGGGGATTCACTCTATCAGTAAAAAAATTATTTGAAGAAGTCAAAGAGCCCTAAGAATAAAAACTGTAGTGTGATTCACGCCAGAAACAATTTCTTTATATGACAAAAATTAATATTTTGTAATCGATCAAAAAACAAACGTTTTATATCAATTTTAAATTTAGCCTGAATCCATAAATATGGTACCTCTCGCCCTTTTTTAGGTCGAGGCTGTTTTTACCATTATGCAGCGAACCATTGTTGAAGCTATTTCACATAATATGTGCAAAACATTCTAGAGAAAGAATGGGGACATATACTGTTGCAATTTTTTTTTTTGATTTCGAATGATAATGTCATGAAGTTGTAAATTTTAAGGTCAAATTCCTAAAACCAAAAAAACAACAACATTGCGACGCAGATATTTCTCGACTTACCCCCGTACGCAATTTCATCATCACATCAGTGTCTTTATTATTTGTTTGAAACCTTTCCCAAACGTTCGTGCTATTTATGCATAAAACGGCTAATCTATCTTTACAAAACGCGTCTTTTTTTAGTAAACAAAAGGCTAAAGATGGCATTATGAGATTTATCTTTTATCATTACACTCCTCCGCTCAACTGTCACTGCGGGCGACCGGTAAAGCACTAGACCCGTAATCAAAGGAAATTTCGAATCGCTGGTTCGAATCCCAACGAAGCCTGTGGAAACTTTTTTTTTCTTCAAAATTTATGATCGCATTCCGAAATGAGTCACTTGTCGGTAAATCATGTATCGTATCCTTAAAAAAAACCCCTTTTTTGTCCTTACCTAGTAACCAGAACAAAACTGTAATATTGTAATAGCTCTAACAACTGGAGGTGCATTATGCTAGCTTGTTATGGTAAATATAGTATGTGTAGGTCACTAATATATCCCCGAGTCATGACCTGTAATTCTGCCTCAGGGTTGTATTATAATGGCTTATGTGTGCAAAACTCCCTATGGGGATAGTTGTTACACTGTAACAACCTATACCCCATGTAACAACCTACCCCAATTACATTTTACATGTGTTGAACTAAATTTTGTTTCAATTTTCAGGTTTAAATATTTCATGTGTCTACTGTATATTTTGCTTTACCTAGAGTTGTAATTGTTCTACTGTTAATGATGCCAAGAACCTGGAAAAGAAAGATAGAGAGGGGGGACACCTGTTAATGTAATTGAAGCTGCTGCCCAACGTGTGTTGGAATATGGTGATTCTTTGCGAGTTGCAACGGCTGACCATAATATAAGAGCATCATAGTTTAATATAAATGAACTTATTACAGAATAAAAATGATCTAAATACTTAGAAAGGCCTATAAAAGGTCCATAAAATTTTGTAACATTGTAACAACTTACCCCGCATGGTGTAACAACTTACCCGGTATGTGGGGTAAGTTGTTACAAAAAATTAAATTCATTAGTTAATTATTAGTTATTAGTTGTTTGATGTTTTCATGTTTTGTATGCCCCAAGTTTTAGTCAACATAATGTGCTAGCCACAGACCCAAGATGGAGTGTTTGGGTTCATTCATTGGAATTATATGGGGCAAAATGTCAATTTTGTAACGTCCATCCCCGGTCTCCCCTACGCCCTGTTTTGAAATATCCCGCCCACTTTGAAATTGAGGATCTTACTAGCAGCCAGGTGGACCAGCTTGAGAAATCCAGACGATCTGTTATGCTAATTGGATTCCTTCATTGCATTTAGAGATGCAATAAAAAACTAGATATATTGCATCCTTAGTAAGGCTGCGAAGTCTAGCCGTGACCTTGAAATGACATCTGATGACCTTGAAATGACCTTCACCACATTTTGCATCATATCCACATAACATATACTAATTTTCATTCAAATTGAATAAACTTTGTTATTTGACCCCTTTTGACCTTTAGTTGACTTCTGGTGACCTTGAAATGACCTCCAATATATTTTGAATCATATCAAGATCCCATATACTAATTTTCATCTAAATTGGACAAATATTAGAATTTGACCCCTTTTGACCTTTCGTTGACCTCTGGTGACCTTGAAATGACCTCCAATATATTTTGAATCATATCAAGATCACATATACTAATTTTCATTTAAATTGGACAAACTTTAGAATTTTACCCCTTTTGACCCCAAAACAGACCCCTCCTCCATGTTTAAGCCAAATCTGATTACAATCGTATATGAACATAATGCTAGAGCCCTTCTGGCATTATTCTGATGATCACAGCACGTAATATGCAGAAAATATTGAATTTTAAAGTGATTTTCAGTAATCAACCATTTTGTCCCCTGTTTGACCTTGAACTCAAAATCTGTGAGGACCCCATAGACACCAACTAATGTCAATGCATATGTGTCAGTCGCATCTCTGTACCATAGAATCCAGAGGATGTTTAAAGACATTCCCACAACACAATGGGGTTTCTGACCTTGTATGTCTGGCTTTTGTACACACGTTGTACAGTTGATCATACCTTGCATTGGGATTGTGTGAAAATATCTGGTGTTTTCATCCTATTATTTAACATTCAAAACATCGAGACTTAGGAATAAAATTAATGCAGTGGGACAATATAAATGTTTCCTGTAAGAAAATCAAATATCAGTCCTAAGTCTCAACTATTAGCTCGTTGGCTGCAGTTTTAAAATTACCATTTTGTGTGTGTGTGGCAATGGGGACTTTGCCTTTAAAATTAGGTTATATTGATCAAATTTCCCAATCATAGTGCATTGTAGGAATGCCTTTAAGCCTCCTCTGCATAGAATCTGTAGGAAAAAGAAGCATTTTGAAGGTATTTGGTTATGTGCCGGAAATACCCTTTAATGACCTTTGACCCCAAATCTGTGAGGACCCCATAGGCCCCGGCTATAGCCAAGGTCAATGTATAAATCTCATTACTGTACCATGTAATCTGTAGGAGAAGAAGCATTTTTGTTTTTTTTCACATTTTAGCCAAAATTACTCATGCATGACGTTTGACCCCAAATGGGTCATGTCAAATGTAAAGGCTGGGGTAGTGGAGCTTGTGCCCAAGTTTGGTCATAATCGGTCAAATAATAAAGGAGCTAGAGCAAATTATGTTAAATGTTGACAGAAAGAAGAAGAAGAAGAAGAAGAAGAAGAAGAAGAAGAAGAAGAAGAAGAAGAAGAAGAAGAAAGAAACTACTGGGAAACAGGAGTCTAGCCGCCGCTCGGCTAGACTAACAATATCTAAATTTCTGCGTGGAGGAAGGCATACGGATAGTCCCCACCCTTACTCTCTCCTTAAAGCAACTTAGTATTCCTGACAGTCATTTTTAATATTGTTTCAAGTTCAGTGTTTAATTGTGTTTATATACTTAATTCATGTTTTTAACATCTCAGTGTTTTTAAATATAATGTATGCAACTCTATTTCAGTCCTTTGGGCTGCCATGTGATTTTGAATAAATATACGGTGACTTATTAATGCACCTATGTTAGATTCTTGATGCTAGTCATTTGATTAAGGAATCGGATATTAACGTTTGCACAGTATGTTTTGTGGGAGCCGAGAATACACCAGATACCGTATATCAAATTGCATTCTGAATACGAGGAATGTCCTTTTGATATCAAATAATTTAGATTTTTTTTTTAATTCGCGATATAATCCAAATTTTATAACAAATTATTAAAAAGTAATATTTTTTAAATCTTTGATATTTAACAGTCCTCGAAGTAAAGTTTATGAAGCTAATAATAAACTGGGCTCAAAAAGAAACTAATGATTTTTCACAAGGTCATATCTTAAAACCCTGTCCATAAAATTGAACCAAAATTACACACAGGATTACTTCAATACTCTACTCTAAACACATGTCAGTAACCAAGCAGTTGTCCAACTGACACAACAGTAATACTGACACCGAAGAGCTTCCTGGGCCACATTCACAGGCGAGAAATTGGCATCCAGCAAAAGAAATCTGTGAGAATGCGTACAAGATGCGTACACAGGTGATAGTTTCCAAAGAGTAAGTGGAATAGTGTGGAACGGGCTGCTTCTGCTTTTCACACACTTTTTTCAAGAAACAGGTCTTGTTCCACACTATACCACGTACTCACAGATTTCTTGTATTGGGTGCTAATTATTGGGCTGTGAATGTGGTCCAGGAAGCTGTTCCATGTCAGTGCATATTGCTGTTGTGTCAGCTGGACAACTGGTTGGTTAACGACCAGTGTTTAGAGTAAAGTATTGAAGTAATCCTGTGTGCAATTTTGGTTCATTTTTATGGACAGGATTTAAAATAAGACCTTGTGAAAAATTATATGTTTTATTTTGAGTCTAGTTTATGTACTTAAAGTGTATGTAGATGGGATGACAAGCCGACGATGAATTGACAAATTTTGATCTTTCATATTGAAGATATACATTTTTTTCTCAAAAACAACAAAAATATTTATATAGGTCTTTTTGGAGAAAGAATCCATATCTCCAATACGAAAGGTCAAAATTTTCAATTGATCGTCGGCTTTTCATCCCAGCTACATACACTTTAGTGCAACATGTGTCAATAGGCTTAACAAAAAGTACCTCAATGTACGGTTTACATGTTAACATCCCCATCAACACCCAGTTCTTGCAAAATATTCGACTATCCGACCATAATTTAGCCAGTCTATTCTCAACATTAAAGCAAAGAGAACAAATATTTTATCATCATTAACATTCCTTCTCTAAGGAAATACTATTTTGCTTTAAGGGAATTCTACAACCAATCCGACACCGCTGAGGTCAATAACGTGATATATCTTATCTGTACGACAATCAACTTAGTACTTGTAATAACAACTAACTTGACGTTTTCCTGGTTTTAAATTGCCTCATAACGGAAAAATAAGGCCAGATACTCTTAGTAGTTCAATTCTTATTCAAGTATAAAAGTTCTTTTGCTGCCATCACATTTCCGCCATTATTTGGTTCATCACGAGTGTACTGGTATTGCTTTCTGTATATTCACATTCTCACCATTAATCAGTTGGTGTTTATGTGATCACATCACAATCTATAGTGTAGTGTTTGAGGGAGGCAGACTGCACTGAACATCATTTTCCGGAGCGTTATATTTTGCCGCAAAAATATTTTTAAAGTAACGTAGCGACGCGCCGAGAGAGTATACCTTAAAGTGCCTTTTTGGATAGATACAGACCTGGATTAGCTATGGCCCGACATTTGTTTGTGTTTGCATTGTTTTTAACTCTCATGGCTATAGGATTTGGTCAGAGTACGACGAAAATGGTAAGTCTATTTCGATATGAAGAATAATTATTTTTATGACATTTTTACGTCAATTAATATTAAAACCCGGGAATTATTAAAGAGATTGTGACGTATATTCAATCCCCAGTTGGGTTCTCTGTGCCTCAAGGAAGAACAGATGATTAATTGTGTTTTCAACTGATTGGGTGTCCCAGGTTAAAGAAGAAACAAACAAAAATCCCCGTATTCTGGGTGAGGGTGAATCATTTAATGACAGACCCTTGACGGACAGATACTGTTCTCCTATGATGCACATGCATGGTAGGCAGCTAGGAGTTATCGGGAGGGGGCACTCAACTATCTAGGCCTGCCCCAAAATTCAAATGAAGTAATGGAGAGTGTGGATAATACATCAATATCAGTGGCGTAGCGTGGGTCATCCGATGGAGGGGGGGGGGGCAGTGGCGTAGCTGCCGGGGGGGCAGGGGAATTGCCCTGGCAAAATTGCCTATTTGGTCCCCGCCCCTAGTGCAAGGAAAAAAGAGGAAAAAGGAGGGAAAAAGAGAAAAAAAGAGAGGAGAGAGAGGGAGAGGAGGGGCAGAGAGATGGGGAAGCCATACGATATGCAATATTTTACGATTATTATCAATATGCCTGGCAAAATTGTCTATTTGGGCCCCTGCCCCCACCCCCCCTGCCCCCCAGTGCAGGGAAATTGGGTAGATTTGAGCCCCCGCCCCATACAGGTTTGCCCCCCCTAGAAAAAATCCCAGCTACGCCGCTGGGGGTGGGGCACCGAGCTTGATGGGGTGGTTATCGGGTCTGATTGGGGTGCACAAGCCGTTTTTTTGGCAATTTTCCTGTGAGATTTTCTAAATTTTGCAATTGATTGGGGGCATGTACCCCCGTACCCCTATGACACTACGCCACTGATCAATATACGCTGCTCTCTCTCCCTTAAAAGACGTTATATGTCTCTCCAATCCGTCAATCGTGAGAGTGTTTTCTTTAATTTGAACTTAACCAATACGGATATATGAAATATTAACTTACCAAAGTTAATTTACAAATGAATTTGCAAAAAGATGCCACTTATTCAAAATGTCATCAATCATGTCAATAAGGATCGTATTAATATAATAGGTGCATAAATTCATGGAACATGTATTTTCTAACCCCTTTTTGGTAAAATAAAACAACAGTATTTGCAGTGATATAAAAAAAAAGGATTAGGTCTTAGGGATTTTAATGATTTAAAATTGCTTTAAAAATAAAAACACGTCTGTGCTACATGTAATACAAGCAGGGTGATGGGCATCGTGATGGGGCAAACATGAGATTGGGTTATTCCATTTAAAACCCGGCATCATGATGAGGCAAGTATGAGATTGGGTTATTCCATTTAAAATCCGGCATCGTGATGAGGCAAGCATGAGATTGGGTTATTCCATTTAAAATCCGTGGGAATCGTGATGAGGCACGCATGAGATTGGGTTATTCCATTTAAAACCCGACATCATGATGAGGCAAGTATGAGATTGGGTTATTCCATTTAAAATCCGGCATCGTGATGAGGCAAGCATGAGATTGGGTTATTCCATTTAAAATCCGGCATCGTGATGAGGCAAGCACACAGAGGTCGGTATACACAAGAGTCGCATAAGTTTACATGTTCACGTAACCTCCTTCAACTCATTTGCATAGAACTGGATACCAGAATAGTATTCTGATTCGTCGTGCCTTCTAACCTGTTCTAATTAGCATACTTTTGGATACCTCCATATTTGGTATTACCTAATTAATTATTTATACCTCTATGTTGTTTACATAGTGACGTCATTAGAGCTGGTCACTTCGTCAAACATCCGACGAACGAACGTTTGCAGTTTTCTTTTAATTACTGTTATATCGTGAAATACCATATAGCTGAGGTGTTAGTCCAATATGCATAGGAAAATATTTCTTGCGATGACCCATGTTCACATTGGCTAAATAAGCTGTATTTTCGCTGGAAAGGGGCCGGGACGAGTCGGCCATTTTGTTTGCAAAAGGCATGTTCTTCTCCCGCGTTACCCGGAAGTGGCAGCACCAGAACAAATGACGTCATTTCTGGATTTCAGCTGGAACGGTTACGTTCACTGCCGTGCATCAGTATAGGCATCAGCGTATCTAGGTTTTACTAAAGTAAAACATCTTTGGGCAAGCATGAGACTTTGGGTTATTCCATTGCGAATCGTGATGAGGCACGCATGAGATTGGGTTATTTCATTTAAAATCCATGGGCATCGTGATGAGGCAAGCATGAGATTGGGTTATTCCATTTAAAATCCGGCATCGTGATGAGGCAAGCATGAGATTGGGTTATTCCATTGCGAATCGTGATGAGGCACGCATGAGATTGGGTTAGTTCATTTAAAATCCATGGGCATTGTGATAAGGCAAGCATGAAATTGGGTTATTTCATTTAATATATGTGGAGACTTTTGTAGAATTTTTAGCCTAAAATCAATTTTGCATATAATTTTGTACATAGCCAGAATTTCCCAAATTTGCATGGGCGCCCTCACATTATGACGTCATAGCAACATTATATAGACAATGTTTTTACTTGTTTTGGTATCACTAGATAGAGGAGACCCATAGATATACATTGGTACCACATATAACTGTATGTGATGTTTATAATTGAAAATTAGGGGTGGTGCAACAACCCCTCCACCATAGTCCGTGTTACGAAATATGGCTCAGTAGTTCTAGGGTTAAATTGAAAAGCACTGCGACACCATTTACAAAAAGTTGTCAAAATGTTATTGTAAAATATTTCAGCAAACATTTTTTGCAAAATATTTCGTCAACACTTTTAAATAACATTTTATACCTTTAGGGAGTGTTCATAAATACTTTGGTGAGGTAGAAAAGTTGGATTTTTTTTAAATATCCCCTGACTGTGGTTAATGTTTTTGATTCCCCTTCATGTCCTAAAAAGCAAACAAAAATATATGTTATTGGAGTTGTGACCGTTTGGAGTTATTAGGACCTATTCATCGGAGTCATAGTGTTACACTCTGTAAAGTGCTCTAATTTTCGTATTTTTTGCAAATTGGAATTTGGAATGTACATGCCTTGTCGTACATTTTACCCCAGACTTTTGCCCTCAAAATGTTTTAATCCCCTCTATTAAGGACTGACATTTTTTGATCCCCCTTCTTATGCCCCAGTATCTTTTTATCCCCCTATATTTTTCACCCCCATCAAAGTATTTATGAACACTCCGTTATATAACCCGACATTTAAACGTTTTCAGTCAAACGTTTTGTGTATGGGTTTAGAGAGTGGCCAACAAACCACACACAATAATTGATTAAAATAATGTGCCAATGTCGCCATTTTATTTAGTTTATAACCTTGCATGTTGAATGTACTGAATCTATAAAACAATTACTAACAACAACATTATGCAATTATTATCACTTGACATTTTTCATTTCCTTTGTCTTTTGCAGTCAACCAAATCAACACCCGAACCTAGTTCTAAACCAGAACTTAGCTCTGAGCCAGAACCTAGTTCTGAACCAGAACCTAGCGGCTCCCCCGAACCAGAACCTGAACCGACCACGGCCACGCCCGGCATGGCGACGGTTGCTGCAACAGTTAGTGTATCTGTCATATTTCTTAATGCAATTTGGGCGTTGGTTGCTTTATAAAAATGAAGATACATACATCTCTACATCCAGGGTATCAATGTCATCCTTAATAAGATATATGTGCAACTTAAAGAGTTACCATGGTTACTAGTAATCATAGTAATGGACACTTCGTCGATCTTGGTTTTCAACATGTTCAATATAACTGGTATTGTTGGCGTCAGTTCAATCCAAAACCGTCAAATAATAGTATGATACACATGCAGAATAGAATCTCTACACGATCCTATATGTACAAATAGAACTCATAAAGAATCATGTAAAATTTACAAATAAACCCATGAGTAAAATATTTTCTCTAAATCTTGATCAGGTTCTGTTTACACATGCTGTGCAATGTTACACATATTTTTTTCTGTGTACTTTTTGGTAAAAGTTCTTCTAAATAATAATAAATAAATTTTGGATTTATAAAGCACCTTTCTCCAGATCTTAGAGGACTCAAAGCGCTGTAATTTCGCTGCAATGGTGAATCATCACAATCAGATCGCATCAACTACCACATGTATTAAATATATTGACTGCTCAGTGCCAGAAGTGGGTAAGTGCAATAGCTGATATGTAGATGAATACAATATACTGTATGTAAATTGCCAAATGTTCACAGCGTATAGCTATTGCACTTACTCACTTCTGGTATCAAAATAGTATTATTTGCAAAATAATGTAGCATTGATAAAAGTATATGCACATAATATAAACATCTCAAAAAAAGTAACTAACCCCTTTGTAATATAAATCTATGAAATGCGTTGGAAGCAGAATTTATTTCTGCACATTTTGACACCTCGTTTGTAGCAACTGACTAAATATTGACGTCACAGCGTACATTTAAATAAAATCAATGTAACCCAAGATTTGAAAGTTGCAGTAAATTCTATTGATTTGTATTCAGTATAATGGAAGGAAATATGTGTAAGTGTTTTGTATTGTTGTAAGTGCAACTTTCAAATCTGGACCTCACTATATTAAATTGGCCGGTGTTTTATTGTTTTCTGGACTATCGTATCAAATGAGGTGTCAAAATGCGCAGAAATAAATTCTGCTTCCAACGCATTTTACAGATTTGTAATACAATAGCCCTTTTTTTGAATAATGGCCATTATTTAAGAGGGGTTTATGTTATATTACTCAGTATTATTTTCTGATCACTTCCTGGTCCGAATTAACATGATTAAATGATATATAAATATAAATTGGTTTCGTTTATTTACCTGTATTGTGTGAATATTGATATTGTACCTTTTCGTGCCTCATTAGGGAAAGTCTAAAAGCGCAATAATGTTTTTATCATAAAATAAAATAAAGATATCTAGATTAATGCTATATATATAGCGAGCGAGTGAATTAGTGCAGTGAGGTCCGTGATGGCTGAATGATTAATTGTACTGTATGAACGTAGAGGGAAAGAAAAGGGGACATGAGGCAAAGGATGAAGAGAGAAAGGGAGTGGGGCAAAGAGAGAGGGAAACAGAAATGATAGAGAAAAACATTTATTCATATTTTAAGATTTGAAGAATATGGGAAATGCCATCAAAGAAACAAAGCAAAACAAATTACAGCTTTTGAATAACTATAGCCTATAATGCGTACACACGCTAATTTAATATCCAATATCTCCTTCAATCTATCCATCAAGTTGACATTAACAATACGATTAATTGCATTTTTGTCACATTTTCCCGCCGCCTCCTCTCTCGCTCTTTCTCTCTCTCAACAGCTAATTTATTTACATCATGTCAATTCACCTCTTCGATAATTCCCATAAGCCTTTGCGGGTAGACCTCTGATATCGTCACGCCATCGTTACCATGGTAACGAACGATGCGCTAAACGATGCGGTCGGCATGGCATCCAATGACGACATCTCAGGTCTACCCGCATAGGCTTATGGGATTTATCGACAAGGTGAATTGCTCGTTTCAATAACATCATGAACATAGAAACTGATCTGTCATTTTTGTTAGAGATTAAAAAACACCTTTTTACATCAAGTTGACTACAGACAGACAAATCACTCGTATCGTACTACATATAAATGTCATATTAATAAAGTAATTCAATTCATTCTTTTGATGTAAATTACATTGTATGTTTCGTTTCAAATAATTTCCATGTTATATGTTCGCACACAGCACACCACCATATAACATCAAATGTAGTTTAACATGTTTAATTCGTTTTTCGTAATATTCGTAGGGTATTAAATTATGTTTTTGTAGACATTTGGGTTTAATCTAATATTTGCTGTGGACGTTTGTAAGCCCAACTCGCTGGGTGTTGGTAAACCGAGGACCTCGAAAATGAGGACCCCATTCATTTTGAATGCTTTTCTATGCATATCAGACCAGATTTTGGGGTCCTCGGTTTACTTACAACCTAACTCGCTGAATGTATTTATATTCAAACTTATTTTACACATGTTTATGGATGTTTGCAAAATGTGCTGTTTATTTGTATTAATTCATTGCGTATTTACATCATTTATAATGACGCTTATGACTGGCACCATAGCCATGATAGCCGAATAAGTTATTGTATCTAAATAATTGTGTTGTTATTTTTGTAGTGGGGAAGTGCTGAAATATCAGATTCGGTCGTCAACATTTTGGACTGCTCAGTGCCAGAAGTGGGGAAGTGCAATAGCTGCGATGTGTAGATTCCATGTGTAGATAAGTACAATAATTATACCCTGCTGTGTGTAAATTGCTAAATGTTCACAGGACAGCTACTGCACTTACCCCCAGCATGCCGGAGTTGTAACGATAGTCATAGTGCAGTTATGCTGCACAGAAAACATGATTCGACCTTTGCAGTAGGCCTACTTAAACCTGGTTAACAGGAAATAACTCCAGCAAAATCAATCGATAAAGTCAAGCCATTCTCCACATTGAATGGTGGACTGCACTTATGCCCAAATATGGCACTTGCCAATCAATAATCACCCACTTGAAATCCCCTGACTTGCTCCATTGACCAAAGTTATGGACAAATATGGGAGTTGTTTTTGCTGTTATCTGTTATGTACATATCAGGGAGGTACGAACATTTGCAGATGCCCCACTTAGCCTACATGTAATGTATACATTATTCTTGATTGACAGCAAGTAAAAAATATATCCGTCAAGTGGTTTAGCTTTAATGCCCTTCGGAATTAAGAGAGCGGCCCACAAGTGAGTTATAGTCACTAAAAGTTGCATTCGATTTATACAGGGAATTTTGCAGACCATGCCGTGCCCTTCCTTACTAAAGCACCAAAGTGCGAATATTTCCAAACATCTAAATTAGCTAAAAATTTAAGACATGTTACAAAACTATATTTTCTAGAATTTCAGAGAGTAGGCCCTGCAAAAAATATTTGCCGGTTATTTATCAAACACTGACGTTAACTAATCAATGCCCTGTACCTCTAACATAGCTGTTTGTATAGAGGCCACACGTCAATGGTGAGAGAACTGTGTATTGTGTAGGCCTATAGGAAAACGAACAGTAACTGCAGTATGTTCTGTTCACCAAAATTTCAGACCAAGTCAAGTCATTTGGCCTAATTTGTAGCGCGCCGCTAGTCAAGTCAAGCCACTGTACAGATTCAATTGGGTCAATTCACTGAATAGGGTAGGACGGGTTAGTGTAGTGGGCCTCTCACTTGCTTCTGCGGCCCGGGTTCAATTCCCCGCGTTGCCACATGTGAGTTTGGTTGCCGATATATGCTCGTCCTCGCTGGTTTTTCTCCGTGTGCTCCGGTTTTTCGCCTGCTTCGCACCTCTTCCCATATCCCTTTCCCGTTGTATTCGGTTGACATCGCTTTAATTTATAGCCTCTGAATGGGCTTTGGCTTTGCATGGCTAGACTTAGGCCGAATGTTATAAAAAATATCGGTCGTGTCAATCATCTCATAACCTCGAGCCACAAGTCCTGTCTCTTTACAACTTTGGCATGTGAAGCTTTTAATTTTGTATGTTTTTTTAGCATTAGCTGTAGTATTTGCAAAAAATATGGCAATTTGAAAGGAGGCGACAAAATTATATATGTCCGAATCTAATATTTCAACCAAATGTAATTGACCATTTCGGTAAATCCCATAAGCCTTTGCGAGTACATCTGAGAACTCGTCATTTTACTTCACGTCGACTTGCAATGCGCAGTAACTTGTTCGATAAACGATTTGCGCATCGGCACAGATCGCCGTGACGTAAAATAACGAGTTTAGGTGTACTCGCAAAGGCTTATGGGATTTACTGAAAAGGTCAATTAATTTGACTAAGAGTATTTTTCTTGCAGTGCACTATGATGTGAGATTCTACTCGCCCTATCACTCAGTGCCGAAGTAAAAAATCTCAAATTTTGCGAATATTTGTAATAATTTTGCAAAAAATCGTACAATTTTTCGAATATTCGTAATGATTTTGCGAATATTTGTAATAATTTTGCGAATATATGTAATATTTGTTTTACACTTGGTAAGATTCCAATATTTCAAGATATTATAATAATATTGTTGTTATTTCGACAGAATTGTTAAATTGACCAAAAAAAGTAAAATAAAATATTTATATTTAATACCAGAAAATAAATAGGCCTATTTCAACAAGTGCATTATTAATAAGCCCAATCGTCGTTATAACTTCCGGTTTTCGATGAGCACTTTTGGGACAGTTTTAACTCGTAAGGGGCTGTGCAATAATTATGAGCCCCCCAGGGGTAAAATTTCCAAACGGCTCGCCAAAAATCGCTTGCCTCCCCCCCTCGGCCCACCAAAAATCGCTTGCCCCCCCCTCTCGGCCACCAAAAAATCTTTGCCCCCCCCCTTGCACATGCCAAATTTTTGGCATCCCAATTTGCAAACTTTAAATGGTCTATATACAAAAATTTGCATATTTAAGCGTTTCCGTTTGGTTTGCCTAAGCCTTTATAGAGCGTTTTATTTAAAAGGCGCCCCCATGAATGTGTGCCAAAATCTCTTGCCCCCCCTCTCGGCTTGCCAAAATGGCTTCCCCCACTTTCGGCTCGCCAAAAATGTCTTGCCCCCAAAGCATAATACTCCGTTGGTGATTAATATTCTATTGATGACACAGATAAAGAAAGTTTGCATATGCATTGTGATATACACGTGGGATCAAATTTTCTATTATACACGCACCTGGATCATCAATGTGTTCCTTTATACAATTGTAATTCTCAAAATTAAATATATCACAATTTTAACTTTCGATTTAAAAATCGTTACGCCAAAAATGCAGTAAAAATGTATCCAGAGCAAACAGTGATGGCCGCTAATTAGTGTATTTAATTTCAAGTTAGTGTATTTAAAACAAAACCTTGGTTTTACCTCAAAACAAATCGAATTTCCTTGTAATAGCAACACCATATGGGATACTAGAGCATGCGCAAATCGTAATAATGTGTAGAATAGAACTTGATGGTATCTCATATGATAGTCGTACTATGCTTAGCCTGAGTCGCTCGGCCTATCTCGAACAAAATCGCCATGCGTAGCTATTGAAAAACGAGAGGATTCGCCGTACTATCACGGCAATTTTTGACACGAAGGTATAGGGATGATGACGGTGTGTAACATCCACACCTACACACCAACCAGTGAGTACACCCCATCACCCCCCCATGACTGAAACGAACGTTTTTCTTTTGCCATTGGCTAACAAAAATGGCTAAGGTATGTTTCTTTATTGAATGACAAGGTCATCGTTTCTGCCGTATGTGGATACAAATAAATGTACAAAAGAGTAACAGCTCCCGTCTTATGATCTTAGTAATCATGATTATGGTTCATAAAGCCTCTCAACAACACTCCCAGCACCATTTCAATGTACCAAATCTTGGTTTCACTTTTTTATTTCAGCTTTAAAAAATAAATATTCAATATTCAACTTGAACAACTCATGGAAAACAACGGTAAACCTGCCATTTAACAAAGCAGGGATACTACGGAAGGAAAGCAAAACCTTGTATATCTTCATAGATTCATAAATAAACATCTCAAAGTAAGTAATTATCCCCCTTAAATAATGGCCATTATTCAAAACACGGGCTATTATATTACAAATCTGTCAAATGCGTAGAAAGCAGAATTTATTTCTGCGCATATTGACACCTCATTTGATACGATAGCCCAGAAAACAATAAAACACCGGTCAGTTTAATGTAGTGAGGTCCAGATTTGAAAGTTGCACTTACAACGATACAAAAACACTAAAATATCATTACACAGATTTCCTTCCATTATACTGAATGCAAAATCAATACAATTTACTGCAACTTTCAAATCTTGGGTTACATTGATTTAAATGTACGCTGTGACGTCAATATTTAGACAATTGCTTCAAATGAGATGTCAAAATGTGCAGAAATAAATTTAGCTTCCAACGCATTTTACAGATTTGTAATACAATACCCCGTTTTTGAATAATGGCCTTTATTTAAAGGGGGTAATTACTTTTTTTGAGATGTTTATGAAATGTTAAAGAAAATAAATCATGGATAGATGGATATTGTTGACACTTGCCATTTACAAACCAGGGATGAAGTCAGAAGATTATATTTATCACACTGAAACATGATAGGTCTGGTTTACTAAGTAACCCGCGTATGGCTATCTATTTATGTCTTTATTCCTTACAATGATAAATCACCACAACAGGAACATAAATGAAAACGGGATCAGTAGCGTAGCCAGTGTGTGTGTGTGTGTGTGTGTTGGGGGATGGGGGGGGGGTCAGGTGGGGCAGAGTGCCCCCCCCCCGACAAAAAATGAAAGAAAAAAGTGCCCCTCTGACAAAAAATGAAAGAGAAAATCAGGAGGGCAAAGGAAAAGAAAAAGGGCAAGGACCCCCTTTTCTAACAAATTTCAGGGCCAAAATAGTGTAAAATACAAAAAATTGTCCGCGCTTCGCGCGCACATTGTAACAATAACATCCTTTTCAGCCGGATAATGGGCGAAAATAGTGTAAAATCCAAATAAGGCCTTTTTCGGGAAGCTCGAAGACACGTATTATATGATGCAACTGCAATTTTTTTCGTCTGTGCCCCTGAAATTTTATTTTGCCCCCCCACCAAGAAAGCTGGCTACGCCCCTGAACGGGATTTATTGATTGAAGGGGACGATAATACTGTTTGTCTAAGTTCAGGCCATTTTTGTCATTCAACTTGTAGAAGCTAATTATATATTTGGGCAGAGCGTTGTCTTGGAACTGGCGTTCTTGCTTCAATTTTTTGAGACTTTCTAGATTTTTTCTTTTTAGCATGCTAGAAACAGAAACATGCATAATTAAATCAAAATCATGGGATGTTTCTAGATTTAACAATTAGTGAGTTTTAGCGGGTTTACCTTCGGAGAAGTTTGGATTTTTATTTTTATACATATAGTGCACAGTGTCATCGCCCCGATATCTTCATGGCAGAAATCGCCATGGTAGGTTGAATCCACCGCCACGCATGGCCATTTTGTATCGACCTGTTTAATAGTTTTGAGTCGCATAATGGGCCGAAGGACATCTGACTAAGGCTACTGACAATAGCCCCGATTAGGCCGGTGACTGACCTCGCCGAGTCGAGCATGGTACATGTACGCCATAGGTCATATGCTTTCAGACTACCTTCACGATTGGCCTATACACAGCGCTATATAATTCGGCACATATAAATCAGAATTATTGTCAGTTTTTGACTCAAGACGCAAGCTTCTATCTCAAGACGCAAGCTAACGACTATCATATCTGTTCAAAATATATATTCAAGTGCAAGGAATGCAAGGAACCATATCTGGTTTCTTTATACGAAATCATTTACGGGAGATATTCATCATTTTCTACCCCGGTATCCAAAGATTTTCGTCTCATATCAAACTCGTGCATAGGACATTCACGTGTATCGATCCCAGGTATTGATTTTAGTATCTCTGCAGAGAAAGTAATTATTAGCCAGGCGATGTCGGTGTGTAGTAGCGAATATTGAGAAACTCATACTAAATGCGCCGTTCTTGATTATAACGAACATCGCTCGCAAATAGTAGAGATGATGCTGAGGATGATGATACGAACAGAACAGATACGATCGGACACGGAAATCGTTTTTCTGTGCAACGGAACATTTTTTGAAGCAAAAGGTTCAGTGATATTTTATTGAAAAGTTGAAGGAAATTAAAAGAAAAATAAATCCGGTCTGTCGGATGATGACAAGCAAATATATTTTTGTTTGGCCTTACATGTAATTTCTTGTTGTTTTCTTTCGATAAAGTTCGCGTAAATGGAATATAGGCCTATAGGAAATATAGAGAAAGGTGTGTTGTCTCTAAAACCTGCATGAACTATAAAACTGTAAATTGAAAGAAATCACGTGTAAGTTGCAAAATATATGTAATTTAGAGAAACCTATCAGCGTAAATATTGCAAAGAAACCTATGCAACGTTGCCTTGATTCATATTACACACTCAGAACGCTACTGACCATCTTTTATTGTTTTGCATAGTCGTGCTAAAAGTCGATCGATACATGTTGAAAGTCACAAAATTCAGAGATACACTACACCTTTTTCTTTGAAAATAATTTTCTTGGTCAAAATCGAACATCTAAAGCGGGCTTCAGACTCCGAGTATTGTACGTACAATATTGTATGTACAATATGTACGTTATTTAATCTATTGCCATTCTATTTCCAGTAATGTTTAAGTTCTAACGAATGTTTGATGACGAAAAATCGATAATATGTTACATACAATATCTAGCAGAAATATATTATCGATTTTACGTCATCAAACATTCGTTAGAACTTAAACATTACTGAAATAGAATGGCAATAGATTAAATAACGTACATATTGTACATACAATATTGTACGTACAATAAAAAAATCTGTATACTGCTTTACACTAGCAGCCTACATTTCACACCATAGTGCACTTATGCTGCACAACAAACATGATTCGACCTTTGCAGTACTTAATCCTGGTTAACAGGAAATTACTCCAGCCAAATCAATCGATAAAGTCTAGTCTATCTCCACATTGAATGGTGGACTACACTTATGCCCAAATATGGCGTTTGCCAATCAATAATCACCCACTTGAAATCCTCTGGCTCGCTGCACTGACCAAAGTTATGGACAGATATAGGAGCTGTTTTTGCTGTTAAGTGTCATTTACATATCTGAGAGGTACGAATATTTGCAGATACTCCACCTACTCAGTTTTTAGCCTACATGTAATGTATACATTATTCTTGATTGACGTCAAGTACAAAAAATATCCGTCAAGTGG
The DNA here is from genome assembly GCF_039555335.1 of Amphiura filiformis. Classification (NCBI taxonomy): domain Eukaryota; kingdom Metazoa; phylum Echinodermata; class Ophiuroidea; order Amphilepidida; family Amphiuridae; genus Amphiura; species Amphiura filiformis. The sequence goes on along the minus strand of NC_092634.1, from coordinate 4,680,538 downwards.
TTTAGCTTTAATGCCCTTTGGAAGAGAGCGGTCTACAAGTGAGTGATAGTTACTAAAAGTTGAATTCGATTTACACAGGGAATTTTAAGGGCATGCCGTGCCCTTCTTTACTAAAACACCAAAGTGCGAATATTTCCAAATATCTAAATTAGCTAAAACTTTAACACTATGTTACAAAACTATATTTTGTAGAATTTTAGAGAGTACAAATAATACTGGCCGGTTATTTTTCGCACAGTGACGTTAACTAGGCAATGGCCTATACCTCTAACATACACTGTTTGTAGAGGTCACGCGTCAATGGTGAGAGCACTGTGTATTGTTGTGTATAGGAAAATGAAAAGTAACTGCAGTACCTAAGTTTAACACCCAGGGTTTGAAAAAAGTATACCATACCAAGCATTATTGTTTTATCTGACATTTACCGAAAAAATGAAAATTATTGCTTTTCATTTGACCGAGAAAATTAATTATGAAGCGAAAAGATGTAACTATTTTTTTGCTAATTTCAACACCGAATTTGATAGTCTCCATCCATCAGTGCCTAATTAAGTGACTGAGTACGTCTTGTATAATAACCATAGACTGACTAGCGTTCTGAGTGCACAGAGAAACCCTATCGTATACAAAACCTTTGCAATGTAGGGTTCTTTGTACTACAGAGAAACTCTATGAATGTATCATTGTAACGAAACCATGGCAATGTTGAGTTCCTTGAAATTCACACGAATAGATTCTTACTAAAGAGAAACCTTATCAAGGTATTTTGTAATGAAACAGTTGAAATGTTGAGTTCCTTGAAAGTAATAGTAAGAACTTCACAAACCTTACAGCCGTGAATACCTCCCCAAATTATAACTTCCATTTTACAATGATATTCCCTATTGTCTTTTACAATGATATTCCCTATTGCATTTTACAATGACATACCATATCGTCAGCCTGCTGCGCCACAGATGAGAATCTGTGGCTGCGCCAATTGCTTTTTACATGTTTCTCATTTGCAATTTTGATTTTCTGAGTAATAAACCCATAATTAATCAAATTTACAGCCGCGTTCTTCATTAACTTGTGGAATACATCAAAAACGTAAGAATGTTTTGCATCAAGTTTTCAAAAATGTTTTCTGTCTGTTTATACCCTTTATATAATCCAACATTTAAACGTTTACTGTAAAATGTTTTGTGTTTGCTGGGAAGGTGATTAAGACATTTTGATCAACAAAAAAAATAGCACATTGATGACGCACTTAAAAAGTTCTAAAAAAGCTCTAGTAAACAGTATGGAATCATTCAAATATGCAAAATTTTCTGATTAAATTTCATTATTTAAAAAAAAACATTTCCTATCCATAATATATGTGCCATTTCTTCGTCAAATGGATAGCTTATGCATATAAAACCATCCTACCAAACTGAAGCTACCTGATATGCCAACTGCCCCAAGCTGGCATATCTTTGCACATACATGACTGACCTTAGACATCCCCTACTGACAAACATACATACAAACATAAACAAACTCACAGACACACTATCTTCTCATTACATTTGGATTTTAGTTTCGAATCAGGAGTTCAGGGTTCATTAATGTTGTACATGGGGTTAAGTTTTTAAAAAGAAGCAATACTTAAAGACACTAAATAACCTAAATTGGCAAATAAAGTAGTCAATACATGGATAATTTTGTTCTGCATATTTTGATACCTCATTGGGCATGATGTGACTTTATTTTCCCAACTTTGAATTAAACACAAGAGCATTTGAAAAGTGACAAAGGTTTAACATTATTAACTTTTCTCTCTAAACACGCTAATTATGAGCACAGTGAGTGTGATCTGTCACACAACTAATGGGTCATTACAAAAGCGGGTGTAAATCGCCCTGGATGAAGAAATATCCCAATGTGTCACTTTAGAAACGCTCTCTTTTACCATTCAAATTGATAACTTAAAGTTGCACTGTGCCAGATGCGTGGTCAAAATACGTAGAACAAAATTGTCCATCTATTGATAACTTTATGATATTGCTTTCGGAAATCTATTTTGCGCACAATATATTATTTTAAAATTGTAGGTAAGGAATATTAAAGCCATAATAATTGATTTGCATGCAATTTTAATTTTGTTAGACAGTCTGGTATAAAACTGATCAGTTTCAATTACTCTCTTGACATGCATGCTGTTAAATCACTTTAGTTGATGTTGTCATGGCAACCGACAGATGTCATGGTACTGGTAGACATGGTAGAGTAAAAGATGGAGAGTAGTAGCAGGCGGCGAGTGGCATGATAGAGCCGGCAACTTTTGAAACCGCCCGGCCGTCCCGGGCGCGTTATTTCTTTCTGCAACCATAATGGGCCGCAATGCGATAACACATAGTACATACATGTAAATATAGGCCTATGAGGCTAGATATAACACGAGTTTATTACCATTATTATTTCTTCTTACTTAATAAAATAAAAAGAAATCGATAGAATTAAAATTCTACACCGGTTTACCTGGGGTTCGAACCCACAATCTATGTATCCATAGTCTAATGCCTACACGACTGTGCTATGATTCGTTGTGCCAGAAAGGTGTTTGTTTATCATACTTATTGATTACGGAATAAAGTGCATACACACAATATACTATTACTAGTATATTAGTACTAATAAATACGAATATAATCCTAACCCTAACCCTAAACCCTAACCCCTAACTCTAACCCTTACCCTAACCCTAAGACCTTAACCCTGATAATAATGAACCTTGCCTCGGACTATGCGGTTAGTGATATATTGCGGCCCATTATGGTTGCAGAAAGAAATTAAGCGTCCCGCGTCGGTCGTATGGCATTTTCCATATATTCGGTTAGTTTTGTGGGGTTCATTATCGAACCCCAATGGTTTTAGCTTGTATTCATATTATTTATTAACATAGGGCTATTTGTTTGTGATATTTCAAGCGTTTTAAAATTTCAAAATAATCCCATTCAATTACACGGTTGACGATGGAAATTTACTGAATTTAGAGAATGCACTGCGACCACCACCTGAGTAGTAGTGCAGCAAAAGATGGAATAGTATTATGTTTTGCTTGACAGAGTTATGAATTACACAACCTTTGCTATGACAGTAGGCACTACTGTATATTGTTTGAAATTTTTAAAAAAGTTGATTTCTCCATTAAGAATATTGTAGGGATTATCTACTAAACTCCTTTACTAACACACTTTTGAAAAAGTAACTACCTCTTTCAAAAGGACAAGCGGCTAGGGGACGCAGGGGTAACCTTGTCAATCAAATACTTCATCTATTGTGTTCAATACTTAATCCGATAAGTGATCGATGTATATCGATAAAAGTAGGATCAAGATCATGGAAATAAGATACGGCGGCGCACTTTAATACTTTACGAGGTGATTCAGCCAGGTACCTGGATTCAGCACTCAACGACAAGTTGTCATGACTTAATTTATTCTTTATGATTACGATTTAAACCCGGGATTTAAAAAAAAACAATAATAAAAATATTTCTGTCGGTGTAATAAGGCATTCTTTGCAGACCAACATGGGATATGGCAAGCAGCGACAGCACCAGGAGAAGGGGGCAAAGTGAAAACAAAATTGGGTGTGGGGAGGGTCTGGAAATTGTCCTAAAATTGGGTAATTATCCAGGTAATATGTGACCATCCAGCACAACTGAGCCCGGATGTCGCCAGTGCCACTATTGAGATATGCTCCATTGAACTTAACAGTAAACAATAGGAAAGAAAGGATTTCTTGACTGTTGTATTGATTTTTCACTACTTAAATGTCAAGTACTATAGACATGATATACATCATTTTAAAGCTAATTTCAAGCAGAATATTTTGGTTGAATATCTCAAAAATGAGGATTGGCGACTTCAGGGCTCAGTTGTGCTGGATGGTCACATATTGGCCTAAAATTCTGAGGTAGATAGAGTATAGAGCGGGACGCATTATTTCATACAAGAATTAATTTTAGATTGGGGGATCATTTTATCTTTCATGTTTCTCGTTTTTAAAAAAATAGTGGATTTTTTATCAAAAAATATGTGTAAAATACCCATTTGGGGGCTCTGTATTTAATAGGCCTATTGAATAATGCTTTAAAAAAAGAGGCCTATTTTATTTTTGTTTTGATAGGTGAGCACAAACCTTCCAGAAGTGTTTTCTTGTATGATAGCAAGACTGTAGAAAGAATCTCTACTTCCAAGACATCATTCTTCAAAAGTTATAACCTACTCGGCCTTATATGGGCACAAAATTTATTATTGTGAATAATCGCAAAATTATTGTGAATAATCGCAAAGTTATTGCGAATATTCGCGAATAACTTTGTGAATATTTGCAATGTTATTGCGAATATTCACGATAATCACACCACTAGTTCGAGTATGCACTTGGTGTTTCATGCGTCGCCGTCACAAGCATTTCAAGAACTGTGTAGTTTTATACTCGCACTTTATTATCTACTGAAGATAGTTTTATCCTTGCATGTTTCAATCTACTGAAGATACTTTTATTCTCAAACTCTGATATCTACTATTAATACTTCTTACTCACACCCGATTTTTACTTGTTGGTAGTTTTTATTCACCCTTTGAAATCTACTTTAGAAAGTTTTATATTCACACCCTGCTATCTACTATACATATTTTATACTCGCGCTTAGCTATCTACCGTAGATATATTTATAGCGACACCTAATACCATCTACTTTTTATGCGCACACCCTGCCATCTAGTTTAGCATGCACGTTTTACTCTCACATCCTGCTATCTACTGAAGATTCTCAAACCCTGATATCTACTCTAACTATTTCATACTCACACCCCGATATCTACTATTGCTACCCTGTTGCCATCTGTTTTAGTAATTGGCACTTTTGGTAAAAAAAGGGCAAAATCACAAAACTGCATTTTTCAACCCAAATATCTCACGTCACTTTTCAGAAATGCCAGCCGGGTAAATCAGAAAGATGAGACTCTTATGGTTAATTTTTACCCGGCTGGGCCCTTTGTCTAAAAATGTTGCACGAAAATTAAACAGTTAACCGAGACTTACCTGTAAGTTGAAGGGTGACTGTGGTTCTCTGGTGGTCCTGACGACAGCATGGAAATTACATGAGATAGCATGACGTAATTCGCTGAATATTCATCAGTCTTCAAAGCAGCAAGGTTAGACCCAGATATCAAGGGAACCATAACTGCCAGACTTCACTATTATGTGTTGTATACAAACAAACATGTATACTCCAGGGAGGGAGGAGGGCATGTAATTTCCATGCTGTCGTCAGGACCACCAGAGAACCACAGTCACCCTTCAACTTACAGGTAAGTCTCGGTTAACTGTTTAATTCTCTGGTGCTCCTGACTCCAGCGGAAATTCCATGAGACTTCGAAGCAACTGGGGCTAACCTATGCCTGTCCTCCCTGACCCCTTATCAAATTAATAAGATACTAGTATGATTGTAACAATATACTCACACATAAGATCACTGTAAACTTCATGTTGTTTATTTTTAAACATGTCACTTTCTTAAACTTGTTTCAACTGCATCAAGCATTTTAACCTGTATCATAGCATTAGTTTTTTGCATAAACCTTAGTTCAACTGATTTTCTCAAACTAAATTGTTTATTTTAACACGAGTCATTTTTCTTCAAAGAAAACGACACATTCAGCTGTTATTTCCCAGCTTTCTAAAGATCTCTATAACAGTACAACTATGGGTTTCTTGACCCAGGTTTACAACTAATTTGTGACTCCAGATAACCAACATGTACACTGTACGTAAATAAAGCAGCTACATATCTTTACTTTGTAGCAAGAACCTTCTTTGCATAAGTTTTGTCCTTTGGTACTTTCTTCTTGTAGTAGGTGGCAAAAGTTGCCGCTGATGACCAGCCAGCTGTACGCAATATCTCTTCAATAGGTACACCCTGGTCACATGCTTTTGAGGTGGAAGCAGCTCTCACACTATGGGACTTGTATATGGAAACATCTATCCCAGCCATTCTCATTGTGAGTTTGATCCATCTGCTAATTGTGGCTGCTGTAACCTTAGCATGTGGTTTGGTGTAACTAATGAAGAGTTGTGATTGCTCTCCCTTAAAGCCTGTGTGCTCTTGATATATTCTCTAAGAACTGTGTAGACACATAGTCTCCTGTCCACAGGATATGCACCTAGTTCCAAAACAGGTGGTGTGTAACTTGGTCTACTTTGTTTTAGTGTAGCCTTCCCCACTGTGAAACAATATTTGCTTGTTTTCACAGTCATATTCTCGAGATCAAGTGCAACCAATGTCTGCGTTCTTGCTGCCAGTAAAATTGCTACCAGCGTTACTGTTTTCAGTGTTAAGTGCTTCAAACTCAACCTAGAAACTGGGGAAAGTTTGCGCAGTGTGCACAATAACTTTCCGACATCCCAAGTATCCACATAACGTGGCATTGGTGGTCTCAGGTTGTACACACCTTTCAGGAATCTGATGACCCATGGATGGGCCCCAATGGTTGTGAATCCTTTCTTGTACACAGTTATTTGAGACAGAGCACAACGTGCTGTGTTTATAACACTATAGCCAAGCCCTGCCTCATATAATTCTGTCAGGAAATCTAATACTTCAGAGACATTTGGTTGCACATGATCAACCTCCTTTGAACACAAAACTTGTACCACCTTGCATAATAGGTACTGTACTGCTTGTGTGTTCCATACTTCCAGGATGACAACATGATGTTGACAGCCTGTTTAGATATTGACTGTTTTCTGAGGACAGTCCTGAGATTTTTGCGGCAATCAACTTTAGTTTTTTGCGTAGTGGATGGAGTCTTTGGCTTCCGGGAAGAGTTAACATAGTGTCTATTCTTGGCAGAATTACTGGGTCTTCTGTTAGCAATCCGAGAAGTTTGCTGAACCAGCTCTGAGTTGGCCAAAGGGGAAAGATGACTACAGCTGTGGCTTGGTCTTGGCGGACTTTCTGAAGGCAGCGCCCTACGAGGCTGAAAGGTGGAAACAAATAACAAAAATTACCATACCATGATCTAGAAAATGCATCAACATATTCGGCAGAGGGATCTCGCTGCCATGAAACATATCTTGTGCATTTTGCATTCAGCCTAGATGCAAACAAGTCAATTTGCATGATACCAAACATGTTCTCCAATTCTGTGAAGATCTGGGGATTCAGGGACCACTCAGTTCTGTCATTAAAATTTCTGCTGGCAAAATCTGCTTGCACATTGTCAACACCTGGTATATATGACGCTGACAACCGAACGTGCCGTTCAATGGCCCAGATCCACATAGAATTGGCCAACTGGTTGAGGTCATCATGCTTTCCACCCATGTTATTAACATAGGCGACAGCTGTGGTGTTGTCAATTAACAATTGTACATGTTTCCTCTGAATTTGATCTTCAAATGACTTTAGTGCAAGATCAACAGCTAATAGTTCTAGAAAGTTGATATGATGTTGCTTCTCTATTGAATCCCATCTTCCACCTATTCTTTCCACTCCTAATGTTGCCCCCCAGCCTTCATTGGACGCATCAGTTGTCATAGTCAACTCTGGATTTCCCAGTACAATCTGTCTACTCTGAGTTGGCAGGTTATCAACCCACCATTGTAACTCCCGTTTCATGTTGACTGTAATTGGCATAAGGGAGTCAAAATTTCCGTAATTTTCACGGAGTGCTGCTGTTTTTTGCCTTTCCATTGCACGATAATGGAGAGGGCCAAACTCTACTGCTGGGAAGGTAGCAACAATCAAGCCAATCACCCTGCTTATATTACGTATTGTCTCATTATCCTTCCCTAATAAACTTTCACATTCTGTACTAATTGTGTGTATTTTATCACTATTCAGTGTGACACGCATGAGGTGGAATCAATACAAAACCCAGATATGTGATGACCTTTGAGGGTTCTGTTACAGATTTCTCATAATTGAGTGTAAAACCCAATTTTGTCAACAGCTGTGTTGTCGCTTGGATTGAGGCTTGCATTTCTGCATGCGTATCCGATATTAACAAAGTGTCATCAATATACCCGGATATTGTGTGACCCTCAACCCTGAGTGTAGCGTACACTGGTTTCATCATCTTCGTGTATTTACGAGGGCCACATGCAAGTCCATTAGGGAGACAAGTAAATTGCCAGAGGGCGCCTTTCCATTTGAACCGTAGGTATTTCCTGAACTCTGTATGAACCGGTACACAATAATATGCATCTTTAATGTCAAGTGATGCCATGAAACAGTCTTTTGTAATTAATTTCAGAGCTGTTTCGAAAGTTTCCATTTTGAAGTGGTGATATTCCACATGCTGATTGAAATCTTTGAGATTTAATATCATCCGGTATTTCCCATTTTCTTTTCCTCAAAAGATGTTTGACACAAACTCTCCTGGCTCATGCTGGGCCATTTCTATCACCTTCTTTTTCTGTAGTTCTGAGATTTCGTTTGTTATTATGTCAGATTCATTTTGATTGAAATAAAATTCTCTAGCAGGTACATCCTGACAGGGATATGTGCCAGATTCGATCTCGACAGTGAGGCCGGACACTGTCTGTAGTATTTCTTTGTCGGATGTAATTTTCTTCCATTGATTTAAATGTTTGGCTAATTTACCAGCCTCAATAACAGGACTTGCATTTGGCCTCTGTGATACACAAATATCAGAAGAACAAGGAAGTCTTACCTCACCTTGGCTTGTGCTAGACTTGCTTATGGCATTGTTGTGCTTGGCAAAGCTTCTGCGGCCTTTTGGGAAACGACCATATCCCCTGTTCTGATGCCTAGGTGGTCTCGTCCCTCTGTTGTTACCATAGCCATGATAGCCTGAATACATTGCATAGCCTGAACCCCTGGGCAAAGACCTACCCCTAGCTCGGCCTCTTGTATTGTACTGTCGGCCCCTCACCGTATTGGCGACCTTGTTTGTGTCGCCAATCTTCTTTACTTCCTCCTGTAAGGTGTCCCCAAATAACCAGGACGTATGTTCAATATTGCTTGAACATAGGTGAGTGTACCGCCAGTCTACATCTGGTTTCATTAGATCTCGTCTTCTCAGACACAACAGATGGTATGCTTGTCCGAGACAAGTCAGTCCTTCTATGCCGGTGTTAATGAGTTAGTTAATGAGTGACAATCTCTCGCGGGACTCAATCATATCAAGCATAGATACCATGGCTACACCAGCCTTGGCCATGCCAGTCTGAATCACCTGCATCTTATCATCCATAGCTCTGGTTGGCGTGGAAAGCAGTGTCCAAATCAACTCATTGACCCTGACTTCAGTCAGTGAAGTGCAATTTTCTGGTCTCTGCATTGTGTCCCCTTCTACCAGAGCCTTGAAGTGTTCACGATCTACGCCGTGTTTAAATCTTTCATTTGCCAGGTCTGCTACGTCACCTTTAATTGGCTTAGCCACTTTCTCTTGGCTTTTCTTGTACTTGGCCAATGCCAGTTCGAAGGCAGATTTTTCCCCTTCATTTCCATCATTGTCCCTGAGTTCCTCAGGTTTATCATTGTCAGTCCCCTCAGCTTTCCCTTTCTTTACTGGGGGTTCATAATCGTAATCATGGTCATATGCAGAGGCAGAGTCATAGTCAACCCCTGCATCATACTCGTTGACATTGTGATTATCATAATAACCATCCCCATCAGGGTGGTTCAGTATCATGTCATCCATCGTGGCCTGTTGGGTTTCGATGGCTTTCTGATTCTTATTCACTTGTGTGTGAATTTTATTTAGCGTCTGGATCATTAAGTCCATTTTTGCATCGCTCTGGTGGCTCACGGCCCCAGAATTACATTTCATAGCACTCGTATCGTTTGCGTTGGACTCTTTTACGTCTTTCCGCTTCTCTGCCGAATTCTGCGACTTCGACCTGTCGCCTTTTTCACGGCTTTTTCGTCCCCAGCAGGGCGATTTTTCGTTTTGTCCTTCTCGCTCATAGTGCTACAACGTTGTTTTAACTATTTACCGCTTTAATTTTCACAAAAAAAGCAAAAAAATTGGTAAACTTGTTCGGTTTTTCGTTCACTGAAAAAACCCAACGTGCGTCTTTCTCAGCGAATTGATCACGCACTGATGAATATTCAGCGAATTACGTCATGCTATCTCATGGAATTTCCGCTGGAGTCAGGAGCACCAGAGAACCTGAACTAGAGCAGATAGACCGACGTGGCCGCTCTACTTACCATGCTTACAGCAATTAATTGAAATGTCAGGGTGGAGAATATTGAGGGATGAAAGAGGGCAGTGTTTAATATGACATGAGAAGGGAAGTGTGAAACACCATTATGAAACAGAAAACAGAAAGACTGATCGACTCTTTTTAAGTAATTTATTTAAAGCAATATTGTACCATTTGCATAAACAATAGTCCCGCAAAATGTTATATTTTATTGTCACATACAATGTCCATTTTAATTTTGAGCCGAACTAATTGAGGTAAAACACAGAAAATCGTTATTATTTCCAATACTTGTGTCGCCAATACGTGGCACTCCGTCGATCATG